>NW_028220924.1:0-4265 GCF_045865225.1 Trachurus japonicus | reverse complement strand
ACTAAGCAGCTGCTTAGGGCCCCGCAACCACTAGGGGGCCCCCAAACTTTGCTCAATCATTTGTCTAACCGTCTCTGACAACGGCAACGTGTAACCCTTGACCCAACTGGCAACAATGACCGTGACACGCATACGTAAACGTAACGCAGACTGTGGCCGTTGTCCGGTAACGAGCGCACCACCCCTTCCCCTTCTCTCCCCCCTGGCCCCTCCCTCCCTCACTCACTGAGATCGCGATTTGCGAGGAGGTGATTGGCTTTTGGACAGCGACGATGTCCAAAAGGATATATCCGTCAGGTGCAGAAAATAGGAAAAAGAAGAAGGCCGAGGATGAAAAAAAAACAAGGACAAGGTAAGGCTAATTAATGTTATGTTTACCAGATGAACGTTTAGCCGAAAAACATGTCGGTGCTTGTGTTAGCTCACTTAGCTGGCTAGCTGCTACATGTAGCCTGCTGTAGTTCACATGTCCTGGCTGATTTTAAGGTCTGCTTACAGTGAAAAGATAACAGCTGTTATCTTTTCACTGTGAGGGGATAAAGGATCAATCACCCATTTATTAATGGCTGATTAGACATGTCATGTTGCCACAATATGTTTATCTCTGTTGGAAAATTAAATTGTGTGTACACAAGTGGCTAAAAAAATCTACTAATCTTCTCCACAGCTCCAATGGTTACTGCTGATGATGCTGCTGACCAACCAACATCCTCTATCTTCTTCTCAACTGAAGTTTTGTTTTAAGGGTTCTAGAATTTAGCTGTACAGATAATTTAAAGAAAATAAATCTGTTCAAACTGTAATCTTTTGTAGAATCTTTTATCTTTCTGCTACATCAAAAGTAGTGATTTAATACTGCAGGTTTGGAGCCAGCTATTGCCATTCACAATATTAACATTAACATTCAGACAAAAACAAAGTAGAAGAAAAAATGACAAGTGCAATTAGACAGCTTGAAGTGTTTCAGTGACTCTAATTAGTAATAAAATATCTGCTCGCCATCATGTTGATAGAGGTACAATAAAATATGCAAGGGTTGCATACGGTAGCTGGTTTTATGAATATTTGATCGTACATATATACACTGTGAGGCAGGGCCCCCAATTTTATCCTGCTTAGGGCCCCCAGATGTACAGGGCCGGCCCTGTTTACGACCAACCAACATCTCGCAGCAACTTGGGTCTGTACAGACGAGCAGTATGGAGGTATCTGGATGTTTCATAGTGTGTGTTTTGGACCATTCAAAAACTCCTAAAGAGTTTTGATGACTCTGAAAAGTTCTCTAAACCCTTCCTTGGTATGACGGTGAGGAGATGATTGGTGTGAATTATCAATTTTGGGTGAAGTATCCCTTTAAGGGAGCAGCGATAGATTCTTGTACAGACAGACTCCATAAGTCTCGACTCCTTTTTGAACATGAGCTTTCTTTCTTTCTTTGCTGTTGTTGCTTATCTGTCATGTTATTTCTCTCATCAATCGATCGATTAAAAAACGTGATTTAACGTAAAAAAGAAAATTCACTTTAACTTCAGTGACGTTTCCACTGTTGACGCACACAACAGTCGTGATAAACAACCCGGCAACAATTAAATGTCAGGCTGAGAGCAAACATCTCTGACCACAACATGGTTACCACTGTTGCCTGACAACAAGAAGAAGAGGAGGAAGAAGAAGAAGAGGAGGAGGAGGAGGAGGAGGAGAAGGCCGGGGTTTGATCCTCAGGCCAAACCCTTTGTGTTTGCTTTTGTGTTTTTCCATTTACGTTTAATCCCACATTCCTGAGACAAGCAAAGGCCTGGACACTGAGAGTCGGCTGCCAAGAGGCATCAACGTGAGCGTGTGTGTGTGTGTGTGTGTGTGTGTGTGTGTGTGTGATGGTCAGGTAACTCCCCAGTCGGTGTGATCTGGGACTGACTCAGGCTTAAACCAGATCTCCTGTTAACGTCAGAGAGTGTGGAGTCACACACACACACAAAAGTGTTGTTGAATATTTGGCTTCCGGTTTTGCAACTGATGGAAACTTAAATCACAAACTAATTAATCTCACATTTTCAGATCGGAAAAAAAACGTTTTAAACACCCACCAGTGCAGCTGTGAGTGTCTGGTTTTAAACCTTTGTTTCATTCAGGAAAACACAAAAAAAAGACTATTCTTTACTTTTTTTTAAAGATAAATCAACACAAGATCAAACTACAGCGTTCTTTGACCTTCTGACCTTTTCTTCACTAAACTGGAAAAACTACATTAAAGGGACAACAAGGAGTTTCTCCAGCAGCAGAACGAAAAATTCTGTGACAATAAAAAAGTCTCATATTAATGTGGATGAATGTACGTTACCCACACTTGTTAATCGCTCAATTTTCGATAAATATATAGTTTTGTCTCTATCGTTATTTTGTTATTATTAGTGGTGGCAGAAATGCTGGGGGGCGAGCCGACCAGCGTTTCTTTCGGTTTCGTGGACGCTGCACGGCGAGTCATGAGAATAACGCCGCCGAATCGCCGTTTATGGTCGGAACTACGACGGTATCTGATCGTCTTCGAACCTCTGACTTTAATTCTTTATGAATGAAAACATTCTTGGCAAGACGTCCATCTTGCGCCGGTCCAAGAATTTCACCGTGCGCGTGCAGGCTCATGGTAAATGTAGTAGGAAACACTTCGCTTTCCAAAACTCCTCGTTGTCCCTTTAAGACGAACCACACATTAGTAACTGAGTACTCAGTCAGTACTGTATTTCTGTGCAGGAACACACCCTCGTTTCAACTACAACAACATTATTAGAAAAGTTGTTCATGAAATTCACATCGTGAAGAAAAAAACGTTCGTTATGAAAGTGCAACAGAGAAATTGTGTGATTGTGGTTCAATGTTTAAAATCCATTAGAAAAACATATAAATGCTGGTCAATAAACTTGCATATAGAAAATTGAATATCATTAAAGGGATAGTTCAATACTTTGGCAAATTTGCCTACTGCCATAATCACCACGCTATGAGATAATCATGTAACATTAGAGACAGAGTTGTTTTAGAGGCAAATGCAGCCGGAACTACATTCCAGAAATGGCTGCCGCTGGGCGGAGGGATTTCAAAAGAACGTATGGTTACATTGTAACCTTGGTTCTCTGAGTGAAGAGACTATCTCTCCAGTCCTTAGGCCGCTCGGAGACACGTTTCGATCAAACTATCAGTGATTACACGCCAGCGCAGGCGCTTTATAGCTACGCAATAGGGCGT
Source organism: Trachurus japonicus (assembly GCF_045865225.1). NCBI lineage: Eukaryota > Metazoa > Chordata > Actinopteri > Carangiformes > Carangidae > Trachurus > Trachurus japonicus. Next base: position 1,025 of record NW_028220924.1, on the reverse strand, counting down.
GGCCGGGCAAGCCGGTGTGTCTTAAAGAAATATCCACGTGCCCTGACAGGCAGCGGGGGTCATATCCCGTACATATGGAATATGTAACTGAGTGGAGAGTAGGGTTGTTCGGTATACCGGTACTAGAGTGGTACCGGGGTACTGACGCATTTAAAACGGTACCATACTGCGCTTAGATGGGACCGGTACTTTCAGTCTGCGCCGCCGGCAGCGGTGACATCGCCGCGTGAAGTCGCCGCATTGTAATTTGAGCCGAGGCGAGCGAGTGAGCGAGTCACAAACTAAGCAAGGTGCTTTTTTTTTATTACCGTTACAGCGCCACCTGTCCATGTGCCTGTGTTTATGTGTGTCTGTGTGTGTGTGTGTGTGCGCGCCGCGCGCGAGAGAGACGGGCCGCCACAGACTCGTTAATTAATGCAAACAGCTGGTTGATAAGTCCGTTTTTACCGCGGATCACCACTGGCATGCTCTCTGTCTCTCTGTCTCTCTCTCTCTCTCTCTCTCTCTCTCTCCCTCTCTCTGTGAGTGAGTGAGTGAACAGCGCTACGCGGAGATGAATTAACGGAGCGATATTGCGTTGATGGGGGGCTGGGGGGGGGGGGCTTGGTCTTGATTCTGTGGCGCTGCATATGGGAAACAATAGGTGTGTGTTTGTGTAAAATGAACGCTTGTGTTTCATTCTATAAACTACTGAGAACAATTTCTCCCAAAAATTACAACTGGTCAAAATAACAAAAAAAGATGCAGTGTTTTCAGACCTCAAATAACGCAGTTGATAATCATTTTTAAACAGACCACTAATGATTTAATTTAGGAAGAGTTCAGTACTGATGCATATGTTATAGTTCTAAGATTTTCTATTAAAATAAAGTCAATAATGACATTTTTTGTATTCTCTTTTTATTTGGAAAAGTACCGAAAAGTATCGAAAAGTATCGAAAAACATTTTGGTACCGATACCGGTACCAAAATGTTGGTATCGTGACAACACTAGTGGAGAGATAGTCTCAAGACGATAGAGAACA
>NW_028220923.1:2500-11885 GCF_045865225.1 Trachurus japonicus | reverse complement strand
CACACACATGCACACACTATTCTGCCCCCAGTAATTACATTAGAATGCAGTGTGCAGTGCCCCCTAGTGGTGGAGGTAGTTAAAACCACTCAAGATTTAGCAGGGCAGCCATTTTGAAGTTAGCAGTGGAGAGTTGTAATCACATCTACATCCACCCTCTTTCTTTTGACACGATCAGGCACAATCTGTAAGTACATTTACACAGTTATACGTGTTACTGTTTGTTATGTAGATTATTCATTAGCATATAATCACCAACCAGTTAACTCTCTTAAAATACTTACCATGGAGATGTTGAATATTCTTAGATGAAGACTATTAGCATACATGCGTGTGTAATTTCATCTGTATAATTTGATGCTGTACATACTGTACATTGATTCTGTGTTTCTGTTTGTATGCAGTTTTACAAAAAGACTTCCATAAAAATACCTAACGCTGGATTCCCATCTTCGTGTTTTTACTGGAAAATTGTTAAGCTCACTGTCTACACCATGCTCTCACTCCAACACATGGTTAGGGCAGAAGAGTAAAAGATTACCTATACGTCAAAAGCATAACTGTGGATTGGATACACATTATATCTCCTCCAAGAGCAAAATGTCAGATAACAAGGAAGTGTCCAACCTGGAGGTCAGGTCAGAGTGTGGAACTTCAAATGCTAGCCAGTCATCATCTTCAAAACGCTCTTCCAAGTCAAATTCGAGCCAGATTGCAGCAACGGCACGGGCAAAGGCGGAAGCCGCACGCAAAAGAGCTGAATATGCAAAACTTAAAATTGACATGGAAGTTGAACGAACCCGTATTGATGCAACATTGAATGCTCTTAAAGAAGAGAGTGAAGCTGAAGCTGCACTGGCTGCAGCAAAGGTGCTCGAAGCTGCTGCAGAAAGTGAAAGTGGTAAAGCTGACTTGGCCATTGGCCCCCCTTTATCGCCGGCTGTATCAAAACAACGAATTAATGACTACATTGATGCACACTTCAGCCCCCAAAAAGATGATAAAGGCGATATCAAAGGGAAGTCAATATACATTCCACAGCCCCAATACAAAGCCACTTCACATAATACCCACAGCATGTTGCGGCCTGTAGCATCTCATACAACCCAGCGTTTTGAGCCACCCCAGGCCACACAGCGGCCAGTCTTCCCTCATGCCAGCATCAATGCTTTCAGTCCCTACACACCACAGGGCAACAACGCAGCAAGTTCTCCACATAAAGTCAGTGACAGGCTTACACCCAGGTCCACAGATGTCTCTGACCTTGCTGCTTTTCTCGCTCGTCGTGACCTTCTCACAGCAGGGTTCAAGGTGTTTGATAATCGGCCTGAGAACTATATGTCGTGGAGATCCACCTTCTGTAACGCCATAGACGGCTTGGATCTCAAACCCAGTGAGGAGCTAGACTTACTTACCAGGTGGCTTGGTGGGGAGTCACTTCAGCATGCCCTGCGGATCAGAGCAGTCCATGTCAACGATCCAGCGGCTGGACTCGACAGGCTATGGCGACGGTTGGAAAAGACTTACGGTTCTCCAGAAGTTATTGAGGCTTCACTATTCAAACGTCTTGAGAATGTACCTAAAATCTCTCCCAAAGACAACCAACGTCTCCAAGAGCTTGCAGACCTTCTTCTGGAGGTAGAAGCTGCAAAGAACGAAGGTTACCTGCCTGGCCTCAGTTTCCTCGACTCAGCTAGAGGCATAAATTCAATTGTAGAGAAGCTTCCATACAACCTCCAGGACACATGGGTTACTCAAGGGACCAGATACAAGAGAGAGAACTTTGTTCATTATCCACCCTTCTCTTTTTTCGTTGAGTTTGTGAACAGTCACGCAGAAATGAAGGTGGATCCCAGTTTTGCCCTTCAAGGCTCCAGCACAGCACCCTACAAAGATGAGAAACCTCCCACCAGGCAGTGGAAGGCCAGGACTCCCATCTCTGCTAATAAAACTGAGGTTAAAGCCTCCAACTCTTCAGACAGTGACAAGCATCCTATAGATCCAGAGAGACATTGTCCGATTCATAAGAAACCACACTCTCTCAGGAAGTGTAGGGGTTTCAGAATGAAGAGTTTAGAAGAGAGGAAGAGTTTCCTTAAAGAGCATTACATTTGCTTCAAATGCTGTATGTCCACAAACCATAGAGCCAAAGACTGTAAGACTGTAATTCGCTGTTCAGAGTGTGACAGCGATCGTCACGTCTCAGCTCTTCATGATGGTCCACCTCCCTGGATGGCAAGAGAGCCCGTGACTTCACTAGAGGGAGATGGCGGGGAGCAAGCTGAGGAGAACTCCCCTGTAACTACATCCAGCTGCACAGAAGTTTGTGGGGAGGGCTTGCTCGGAAAGTCGTGTTCCAAAATATGTCTGGTCACTGTATATCCCAAAGAATATCCTGAACAGAGGAAGAAAATGTATGTAATGCTGGACGACCAGAGTAATTTGTCACTCGCCAAGTCTGCCTTCTTCGACATGTTTAACATTCAGGGAATGGTCTCTCCTTATACATTGAAAACATGTTCTGGCATAACAGAGACCAGTGGAAGAAGAGCCACGAACTTCATCATAGAGGCTATAGATGGCGGAGTATCCATGGCACTGCCAACACTCATTGAGTGCAATCTGATACCTAATAACAGAGAGGAAATTCCTACTCCAGAAGCTGCTACACATCACCGTCATCTCGAAACCATCGCCACCAAGATACCACCTCTTGACCCCTCAGCTGAAATCCTTCTGTTGCTTGGAAGAGATATCATCCGGGTTCACAAGGTTCGCAGTCAGTGTAATGGGCCACACAATGCGCCATATGCCCAACGCCTCGATTTAGGATGGGTAATTATAGGAGACGTGTGCCTCAGGGGAGCCCATAAACCCACTGTGAACACTTTCAGGACGAGTATCCTGGAGAATGGTCGAGTTAGTTTCTTCAGACCCTGTGAGAGCAGCATCTATGTTAAAGAGAGGTTTACAGGAGAGCATCCTAAACAACCTCCTCTGAAGCCAGTTCAAGATGGTCTTGGCAAGCAGATCTTCAGTCACACCGTCGAGGATGATAAATTGGCACTGTCGGTTGAAGACGAGATCTTCCTCCAAATCATGAATGAAGAGTTCTCAAAGGACGACTCCAACAGTTGGGTGGCCCCCCTCCCGTTCCGGTTTCCAAGGCAGCGCTTGCCGAACAACAGGGATCAAGCCCTCAACCGTCTTCTGTCGCTTCGGCGTACTTTGAAGAAGAAGCCGGAGATGAGAGATCACTATGTAGAGTTCATGGAAAAGATCTTCTGTTGTGGACACGCAGAACCAGCTCCCCCTCTGAAACATGATGAAGAGTGCTGGTATCTGCCAAGCTTTGGCGTCTATCATCCGCAGAAGCCTGGGCAGATCAGGGTCGTATTTGACTCAAGTGCCCAGTACAACAGTGTATCTCTTAACGATGTGTTACTCAGAGGCCCGGATCTAAATAACAGCCTGATCGGTGTGCTTGTCCGCTTCAGGTCCGAACCTTTTGCAGTAATGGCTGATGTTCAACAGATGTTCCACAGCTTCTTGGTCAAGGACGAGCATCGTAACTACTTGCGCTTTCTATGTTTCAAGACCACCAGCTTGATGGGGACATCGTGGAATTTCGTATGAAGGTGCATGTGTTTGGGAATTGCCCGTCCCCAGCCGTGGCCATCTACGGCATTAAGAGGACGGCCATGGAAGGAGAAGAGGAGTACGGAACTGATGTAAGACTCTTTGTCGACCGCCATTTTTATGTCGATGATGGACTGAAGTCGTTCTCCAGTGTGGAGGAAGCCGTTGATGTGCTGAAGAGAGCACAACACATGCTCGCACAGTCCAATCTCCGATTGCACAAAATTGCATCTAACAGCCCAGACGTCATGAGAGCCTTTCCAGGTGATGACCTTGCTAAAGAATTGCAAGGCCTCGAGTTTGGGCAGGATTTTACACCCATGCAGCGCAGTCTAGGACTTGGGTGGGACCTGTCCACAGACACATTCCACTTTCGAGTGGCTATCAGTGAGAAACCCTTCACAAAACGTGGTGTGCTGTCCACTATCAATAGTTTGTACGACCCTCTTGGATTTGCTGCACCTGTCAGCATCCAGGGTCGTTCAATACTAAGAGACATTACCTCCGATGCCAGTGACTGGGATGCACCACTCCCAAGGAGAGTCATGAGAAGTGGCAAAGATGGAGAGATTCCTTGCAGGACCTACAAGAGTTGAAAATTCCGAGAATGTATACGTCACTCCCATTGTCTGCAGCTCAGAGAAGAGAAATGTGCATTTTCTGTGACGCATCCATCAAAGCAGTAAGCGCCGTTGCTTACCTTAAGGTGACAGATGACAGAGGTCACAGCGAAGTGGGGTTCATCTTCGGCAAAGCAAAACTTGCCCCAAAGCCAGAGATCACGGTTCCACGACTTGAGCTCTGCGCCGCCGTATTGGCCGTGGAGATAGCCGAACTGCTCCAAGAAGAGTTGGACATGAAGCTGGATGATGTCAAGTTCTTTACCGATAGCAAGGTGGTGCTTGGCTACATCTTCAATGAGTCAAGGCGGTTTTATGTTTATGTCCACAATCGCGTGCAGCGAATCAGACGGTCCACAACGGCAAGTCAGTGGAACTATGTGTCCACCGACCACAACCCAGCTGATCATGCTACCCGGTCGCTAACAGCTGACCAGCTGGTCTTCTCTTCATGGCTAACGGGACCTGCTTTCCTCACCGATGAAAGTCAGACTCAAGCATCTGACAAGGGTTTCAGCCTTGTCAACCCCGAGTCAGACGCAGAGTTACGGTCAGACGTTACTACTTGTGTCACCAGTCAGTCACACAACAAGCTCGGCAGTGCACGCTTCGGACGGTTCTCTTCTTGGAGTCCTCTCTTGAAGGCTGTTGCCCGGCTTGGACACATTGCCAAGTCCTTTATCAAGGATAACAAGGACGATACTTGCCACGGCTGGCATAAGTGCAACAAACATCTTGATGAAGAGCAGCTCAATCGGGCCAAAGCTACAATCATTCGCACTGTCCAGAGAGAAGTGTATGCAGAGGACATCAAATGTCTCCAAGAAGGGCGGCCTGTCTCTAAGTCAAGCCCACTCAGCAAGCTTTGTCCCTTCATCGACTCAGATTGTATTCTTCGAGTCGGAGGTCGGTTAGCGAGAGCCCAGCTTACATCAGATGAGTTGCATCCCATACTTATACCAGGCAAACATCACGTCACTCTACTACTCATCCGGCACTTCCACGAGAAAGTTTGTCACCAAGGCAGACATTTTACGGAAGGAGCTGTAAGAGCAGCCGGTTACTGGATCGTTGGGGGAAAGAGATCGATCAGTAGCATCATCTTCAACTGCGTCATTTGTCGCAAGTTGCGAGGCAAACAGGAGGAGCAGATCATGGCTGACTTACCTGCTGACCGATTACACACAGATCCTCCTTTTACATATGTAGGACTGGATGTGTTTGGTCCCTGGTTCGTCATGTCACGGAGAACTCGAGGTGGTCAAGCCAATGCGAAGAGATGGGCAGTCATCTTTACTTGCATGAGTACGCGGGCGATCCACATTGAGGTGCTGGAATCCATGGATACATCATGCTTCATCAATTCTCTCAGGCGCTTCTTTGCCATCAGAGGCCCTGTGAAACAGTTCAGATCTGATTGTGGTACCAACTTTGTGAGTGCCTGCAGGGAGCTTCAGATCGACAAGAAGGGTTGCCACAACACGAAAATCGACAGTTACCTCACAGACCAAGGGTGCCAGTGGAAGTTCAATCCCCACATGGTTCACATATGGGTGGGATCTGGGAAAGAATGATTGGTGTCGCACGCCGCATCCTGGATGCTATGCTCCTGGAACACGGCCATGCCAGGCTTACACACGAAGTTCTGGTAACTTTCATGGCTGAAGTCACTGCAATTGTGAATGCGAGGCCACTCACTTCAGTCTCCACAGATCCAGATCAACCTGTCATACTCACCCCAGCCATGCTCCTCACCCAGAAGGTTGGCACTCCTCCTGTACCACCCGGCCAATTCGACAGCAGTGACCTGATGAGAAGTCAGTGGCGGCGGGTCCAGAGCCTGGCTAACATATTCTGGGATCGGTGGAAAAAAGAGTACATAAGTGGGCTTCAAGGACGCCGTATATGGAGAACCAAGAGGCCTAACCTACAAGAAGGCGATGTTGTTCTTTTGAAAGATGCCCAAGTAAAGAGGAACGACTGGCCGGTTGGGCTGGTTACTAGGGCCTTTGCTGGTGAAGACGGGTTTGTCAGAAAGATTGAGGTGAAGATCATCCGGAAAGGTGAACAGAGACTATTTCTGAGACCAGTGTCAGAGGTCATTCTCCTGGTTTCCAAGGACACTACATAGAGAATAAGACACTGAGACCTACCCTTTGATGATGTTTGTTGTTATTCCTGTTGGTTTGTTGGGTTGCCATCTCATAGATGCCAGGCGGGGAGTATTCTGCCCCCAGTAATTACATTAGAATGCAGTGTGCAGTGCCCCCTAGTGGTGGAGGTAGTTAAAACCACTCAAGATTTAGCAGGGCAGCCATTTTGAAGTTAGCAGTGGAGAGTTGTAATCACATCTACATCCACCCTCTTTCTTTTGACACGATCAGGCACAATCTGTAAGTACATTTACACAGTTATACGTGTTACTGTTTGTTATGTAGATTATTCATTAGCATATAATCACCAACCAGTTAACTCTCTTAAAATACTTACCATGGAGATGTTGAATATTCTTAGATGAAGACTATTAGCATACATGCGTGTGTAATTTCATCTGTATAATTTGATGCTGTACATACTGTACATTGATTCTGTGTTTCTGTTTGTATGCAGTTTTACAAAAAGACTTCCATAAAAATACCTAACGCTGGATTCCCATCTTCGTGTTTTTACTGGAAAATTGTTAAGCTCACTGTCTACACCATGCTCTCACTCCAACACATGGTTAGGGCAGAAGACACACATGCACACACACACACCTCTGACCAGAAACACACACAGCTTGGGCAGTAGCCTTGGTGTATTGATAATGAATCTATGAACCATCGCATGAGTAAAAAAATACAAATGGAGAGAGATGCTTACATCACAGACGGATACACTCAGCGTCATCTTCAGATTAGATCAACACAAAAACGTTCTGCAGGAGGGTTTGTTCTTTATGTCTTATTCTATCTTTTTTAAAAATCTTTTCTGTTGTTTTTCTTTTAACTATTATTACTGTAAGGTGAGACACTACAGGTAAAAACACTGTTTGTTTCATGCACTGGTGAATTTTGAGATTTTGGGCTATTTTTCTTCCTTAACATGTATTCTTTCAGAAAAGTCGAAATAAATGGTAGAAAATCCACATTAAGGTGGTTATTTTACTTCATTTGTCTTCTATCCTCAGTAGTTTTTTCCTAAATTCACCAAAAGTTTGCATGCTACTTTAAAGCTCTCTCTCCTGAACAATTATGTAGACTCCAAAAATTGTCATTTCCTCCGTATCCGCAACAAATCGTAAAAGTACGATTTACATTAACAATCTATGTAATTTTACAGTCCAAGCCTTTATAAAGGCCGTTTTCTCAGAAAGAGCTTTTCAGACTCAGACTCTGAGATAGAAATCTCCACTTCAGCAGCACTTACAGACACCAAACCTCCCAGTTTGATCCCTTTCTATATTCTGAAGGTTTTTACAGAGGGGATTGTTGATATATCATTCACAGTCTGATTTATACAACATTTTATTCCTAAAAACATGGACACATTTGATTTTTTTTAGGGCTGGTGACAGTATTTTCTCATTTACAGAGTGATAAAAAGAGATATCCAAAATCCTCTCTGTAAAAACTCTAATATGTCAACAAAATAAAACAAGAATTTTGAAAGTAGCTTTATCCATTGTTCAGATTTCGGTTCTATGCAAATTAGCGCATATTTCATTAGATATTGCCTAATTTACACATTTAAACATACAATTTGACAGAACTTGTAATATAAAAAATATTTCTCTTAATGTGAGTGATAAACTTGGGAAGTTTCATGGTGATATCTGTTAGTTAAAATTTTTACCCTATTCACCTGTAGTGTCTCCCCTTAATTTGAGCAACATTCATGTTCATTTTTCAGCCACTTGTAAAATATAATTAAAGTCTCTCAAAGGCCCAGTTTTATAGATCAGAACCTTTGATCTATTAAAACCTATTACTTTCAATGTCTATTATTAGTCACAGCAGGAATATTATTAGTTAATAAAAACAAAAACAATAATATTAACAATAAAAAAAACAGTAACATCTGGAATAATCAACTTCAAACCATCTGTTTTCATGTACATTCAAAAATCATCGAGGCATGTTGTCACTTCTTTGTTTTTACAAGTTATTACAGTCGCCATGGGGACGACCTGCCGCCATGACAGACACACACACACACACACACACACACACACACACACACACACTCACAGTGATGCAAACGTAATGAAATAGAAATCTCAGTCTTGATGTCGAAGAGTTAATCAAAGGAAACAAAAAAACAAAGAAGAAGCTCCTCTGAGTTTTATACACAGAACCAACTGTACAAATTAATACAATAACAATCTGGAAAATGAAGCACTTTTTTTTTTTTTTTTACATTTTTTAGAATATTATTATAGTATTTTTCTTTTTTTTTTAAATCAATGTATCTCTATACAGTTATTTTTAATTATCTTTAAAACAGCCTTTTCTTTCTTTTTCCAACCTTTGTTAAGTTTTCTTTCTTTCTTTTTTTTTAAAATCAACTTTAACAACAACATTATCATCATAATCATTATTATTATTATTATTATTATTATTATTTATGCACAGAACAACCAGCTGTGTTGAACGTAACACAGTATAATAACGCACTCTGAATTGAAAACATTCGCGGTCAATAAAGTTTAGAAGAAGAGGAAGAAAGAGAAGAATGGATGTTTGACAGAGTCTTTCAGATCGTAAACTTATTGCAGTTCTTTACCTCCGATGCTCAGTTTCATCTGGTTTTTTTTGTCTGTTTTTTTTTTCTTTTTGAGGCCAAAGTCAAGGTTTCCATTCTGAGAAAAAGAGATCGACTGCAGGAGGAGGAGACATGGATGAAACGGGGCTGGACACAGCCGACACAGTGCTGAACTTTCCTATGACCTCTGAACACCACATCATCACATGTAGTCAGGAAGAAAAGAAAAGAAAAACAAAAGAAAATCTCTTTTTGTTTTGGTTAAATCAGTGAAGCAGACGCACACGACTCGGCGTGTCTGTGTGATTACCAATGAGTGTTTTCATCCCACACACACACACACACACACACACACACACACACACACACACACTCTCTCACAC
>NW_028220922.1:0-9465 GCF_045865225.1 Trachurus japonicus | reverse complement strand
CAACACAGTCTCACCCCTTTGCGTCAAACGGTTGACGCTTGGTCAAGGCCCCTTACGTCAATATAGTGACGTGGAGGGGGTACCCTCGAGGTCGTTTCTCGACGAATAGGGCCACTCATAGACTTGAATGCAAATCCCTCATCGTCGGATTTAGACGAAGGGGGGCGGGACCGTTTCTCCCTCACTCCCAGTGCGTCAACAGCCTGACGAACGGTCACTGTCCCTCATCGTCACATACCTGACTCATTAGGTGCCCGTTTTTCGTCAGGTTTTGACGCGCTCGGCTTTCAGTTGATTCCAATGCAGTTCCCTTCGCGGCGATATGTGACGCTCAGAGCAAGTGATCCAGCCGACCCGGCTGCGGCACTGACGGACGCTGTGAGCAGAGAATAACTTTTTTTTTTTTTTTTTTTTTTTTTAAACTTTTCCTTAAATCTTTATTGAACCTGATGCTGCTGTGTCTGACGTAGCTTTCGGCAAGGACGTCCTTTCGGTTATTTATTTATTTATTTATTTAGTGATCATGGTGTTTGGTGCAGAATAATCAATCAATAAATAAATAAATAAATTACGTCCTTGTCGGAAGCTGCGTCAGACCAGGAGGGGGGGGGGGTTGTGGATTCTACAGATGAAGACCACTTCCGCGTTCAAAAAGCTGCTCTGTTTAATCAATATTCTGAAGAAAGATCTGATTATTAGCCACAACGCTGTAACCATCCAAGGAAGACTGTGTAATATGTGCTTCTGCTGAGTCCAAAAGCCCTTTGTAATATCAACTTTATTTTAAGAAAACACGCTTTGTTTCCAATGTCATATCACGGAGAAGCACTACATTACCCATAATCCTCATATTTATCAGCGACGTGTCTGATTGGTTGAGCTTGCTGTTACCAGCAAATGAAAAAATAAAACAAATTGAGCTTATATTATTTTCTTAGTAACTAAAAGGTCTTAACATCTTTTTTGTTTTCAACATTGAATAAAAAAAGGGTGCTATATTGTTAAAATTCAACAATAAAGTGCATAAAAGTTGGCTTGACTTCTTTCTTTTTTTTCATAATTTTCACCAGCATCTTTCTGGTCCACATCACATCATATTTATTGTAATTTTTAATTCAATGAGTGACATTTATTTTTATCTGAAAAACATTATTATGAATTCAAGGGTCAGAGGTCACTGATTAGTGTTAAATTTAACCTTTTTTGACCCTGTTTCCTTGAATAAATCACTAAGACTTTGATGCGGGAAGCTGAGATTTTGATTTGATTTTGTTCAGAGCACTAGGGACAAAGTTTCTGTAGAATTTCAGACCTGTCGGACGTCCAGAAGGGTCACAGCTGACTGTCCAGGCTCGTTTCTCGGCCTTCAAAGCCTAGATTTAGAAGCCTTTTGTCTAATAACGTCTACCTCCTTGGGGTTATAAGGCTGAAAGTTTCATGTATTTGTCCGGGGCCTAAGGCCATCCACCATGTGCAATTTCAAACCCGTGCGACCTTCACAAGTGTCAAAGGTCACTGATTTGTGACCTTTTTGACCCTGTTTCCTTGAATAAAACACCAAGACTTTGATGCGGGAAGCTGAGATTTTGATAGGTTGTCCAGAATGTCTAGTAGATTGTGTGTGCAAAAGATTCAGAGCTCTGTGACATTCAGAAGGGTCACAAATAGCCAAAAAGCAATGCTCCTTTCTCTGACCTCATATTAAAGGAGAAATGCAATTCTTTAATAGCTTCCAGATGCTTTGGCCTATCAGGCTGAATTTTTAGCTAAAGGAGCTGGTGTACGATCAGGAAGTAGGGGAGCTGTGCATAAAGCCAATTGGTAAGTGTCAAAGGTCACAGGGGTCAAACATCAAAGTGAATCCAGCCATTCCTGCTTTTTCTCAACAAAACATACACGCTTTAAGTTATCATCATGAAATATTAATATGTTGTATATCAGAGAGTCCTCTATCAGAATATTTTGGTCCCGTTGCTCTAGGGGCCCCAGGGGGCCCCGGGGGGCCACTTGGCTTTCCCATGCTCCCACAGAGTTGGGTCTCGGGGTGATGGATAAGGGCCTCACCATGAGTCCACAGGCCAAGTTTCAAGTGATTTGGTCGGTTTCTATGGAAACGGCGGCCTCAAGGATACAGAGGAATGCGACTGTTTGAAGCCCCGCCTCTCGAAAAGTAATGGCTCAATCAGGACCAAACACACATCTACGCGTTTGTCTTGGGCCCCCGAACCATATATTACGAAATCAGAACTGTACGACTTTTGGAAATGTGTTTTGTTTATTTCGGCTAAGTCTGACAGACTCTTAGTCAGAAAAGCCGGACTCATGGTGAGGCCCTTATCCATCACCCCGAGACCCAACTCTGTGGGAGCATGGGAAAGCCAAGTGGCCCCCCGGGGCCCCCTGGGGCCCCTAGAGCAACGGGACCAAAATATTCTGATAGAGGACTCTCTGATATACAACATATTAATATTTCATGATGATAACTTAAAGCGTGTATGTTTTGTTGAGAAAAAGCAGGAATGGCTGGATTCACTTTGATGTTTGACCCCTGTGACCTTTGACACTTACCAATTGGCTTTATGCACAGCTCCCCTACTTCCTGATCGTACACCAGCTCCTTTAGCTAAAAATTCAGCCTGATAGGCCAAAGCACCTGGAAGCTATTAAAGAATTGCATTTCTCCTTTAAGGTCAGAGGCTTCTAAATCTAGGCTTTGAAGGCCGAGAAACGAGCCTGGACAGTCAGCTGTGACCCTTCTGGACGTCCGACAGGTCTGAAATTCTACAGAAACTTTGTCCCTAGTGCTCTGAACAAAATCAAATCAAAATCTCAGCTTCCCGCATCAAAGTCTTAGTGATTTATTCAAGGAAACAGGGTCAAAAAGGTTAAATTTAACACTAATCAGTGACCTCTGACCCTTGAATTCATAATAATGTTTTTTCAGATAAAAAATAAAATGTCACTCATTGAATTAAAAATTACAATAAATATGATGTGATGTGGACCAGAAAGATGCTGGTGAAAATTATGAAAAAAAAGAAAGAAGTCAAGCCAACTTTTATGCACTTTATTGTTGAATTTTAACAATATAGCACCCTTTTTTTATTCAATGTTGAAAACAAAAAAGATGTTAAGACCTTTTAGTTACTAAGAAAATAATATAAGCTCAATTTGTTTTATTTTTTCATTTGCTGGTAACAGCAAGCTCAACCAATCAGACACGTCGCTGATAAATATGAGGATTATGGGTAATGTAGTGCTTCTCTGTGATATGACATGGAAACAAAGCGTGTTTTCTTAAAATAAAGTTGATATTACAAAGGGCTTTTGGACTCAGCAGAAGCACATAATATTGTTACACAGTCTTCCTTGGATGGTTACAGCGTTGTGGCTAATAATCAGATCTTTCTTCAGAATATTGATTAAACAGAGCAGCTTTTTGAACGCGGAAGTGGTATTCATCTGTAGAATCCACAACCCCCCCCCCTCCTGGTCTGACGCAGCTTCCGACAAGGACGTAATTTATTTATTTATTTTATTTATTGATTATTCTGCACCAAACACCATGATCACTAAATAAATAAATAAATAAATAACCGAAAGGACGTCCTTGCCGAAAGCTACGTCAGACACAGCAGCATCAGGTTCAATAAAGATTTAAGGAAAAGTTAAAAAAAAAAAAAAAAAAAAAAGTTATTCTCTGCTCACAGCGTCCGTCAGTGCCGCAGCCGGGTCGGCTGGATCACTTGCTCTGAGCGTCACATATCGCCGCGAAGGGAACTGCATTGGAATCAACTGAAAGCCGAGCGCGTCAAAACCTGACGAAAAACGGGCACCTAATGAGTCAGGTATGTGACGATGAGGGACAGTGACCGTTCGTCAGGCTGTTGACGCACTGGGAGTGAGGGAGAAACGGTCCCGCCCCCCTTCGTCAAAATCCGACGATGAGGGATTTGCATTCAAGTCTATGAGTGGCCCTATTCGTCGAGAAACGACCTCGAGGGTACCCCCTCCACGTCACTATATTGACGTAAGGGGCCTTGACCAAGCGTCAACCGTTTGACGCAAAGGGGTGAGACTGTGTTGGATTGCTGACTTTCAGCTTGTGTTGCTGGTCAAAATCTTAATTTGACAAAACTCGATTTATGATCAGATACAGGAATAATAAATCATTTTGCCATCAGCTTCAACTGTGCCTTTTGTTAAAGGTGTACAGAAATGGCCGTTTGTCCTGTTTGTCGTGCCAAGTTGTCACGAGTTGCCGCACGAGTTTACCCGAGTAAGGAAAACAAATTTGATTGGTCGTTATCGAGCGGGCGGGATATTCAAAGCTTGGGGCGAGACTGAGCTTGGTGTGTGTGTGTGTGTCTCAGACGTTTGATTGACGGATGACAGATCCAGTATCAGTGGCTGATGAATCGTGAGCAGGCTGACGTATAATCCGTGCGTCTGCTTTATCCAGAGCGGGGGAAAAAATACCACACTTTCATCCCGGATTTAATCAAAAATAGAATTTTGCACAAAGTTTGGGCTACATCGTCTGATAGATGAGTTATTACACTAATGTTAAGACCCACAGTGGGCTCAAATTCAATTTTCTTTTCTGTACAGCTTTAAGTACTACGTTGCTCATGTTAGCATGCTAACATGCTTAACTAAAATGGCCATACACATAACTCCTGCTAAACCTTAGCTCATCCACATGCTTTACATTTATATTCAAGCACCACTGTGCTACTGAAGATAGTGGCATCATCAAACACAAAGTACACTGAGCACAGTAAGTGATCCACCAAGTGTGCGCAAATTACTTCAAATAAATGGACAATGAAAACACAGCGAACTTGGCCATGCTAACTATTGTGAACCTGATTAAGATCATGTTGCTTTGAAAAGCAACAGTGAATAAATTCAGGAAAAAGTGAAAAGCAGCTCCACGTTTTGTCAGTTTCAAAGTCAGGACCAATGATAGCTTTTTGTGGTGTGTTCATCCCGCCACATCTGGGACGAGTTCATGCTGATGAACAGAGGAGATCAGTGATGGTGAAGGAATAATGATACAAAACTCCAGCATCATGAAGGGACTCAAAGGGTTGCCAGGGTCTTAAAATGTTAAATTCGAGTGACAGTAGATTAGACCTTCTCTGGTGCATGTTATATTTGGTCCGTCAGAGTCACACTTATTAAAACCTTTCATCTTCAACAGCCAGTTGTCTGGAAAATGCGGCTTAATTGCAGTAGGATGCTAAAGTCAAATTTTAACTTATGAGGACTCGTGAAACATTTTCTACAGACTGTCTTTGTGCTTGTAATAACTCCTCTAAAAGGTTCCCTTTTGCTCCCATTTCATTACTGTGGTATGTTTTTATAATGATTTGTTCTTCAGAGAAATACTCAATATGCTTCATGTGATTGCCCATTTCTTAGAGGGAACTCATATATCAGTTATTTAAAGCTACAGTCTCTAGCTCGTAACAAGCTTATGGGGAAACATTCGTCATACATGCCATTCCTGTGGCCCGCTACTGTAAAGATAAAGCTGAGCCGTCTTCATCAGACAGTAGGCCTACTATGTATGTTTGTATTTCCGTTGATAATATGGACCCCCTCGAAAATGAGATGGCACATCTCAAGGGGCTACCGTGTAAAATAAAGTCAAATAAATACTGTTGGTATTAGTGTAAACAGTTGGCCACAGTCATCCAAATCTTTTAAATGTTGGTTTGTGTCTACTACAAATCTCCAGATCTGAGCAGTAGTTGTTTCCTTCCCTCAGCAGCTGCCAGTGTGAGTCCTGGAGCGAGACGGGGTCGTACCTCCCATCTGCTCTGTGGCCAACAGTGGAGGACGGTGCTTGCCCTGGTCAACTCCTGAGTAAGAAGGTGTGCACCTTTGTGAATGTAAAGCAGGGAAAGGAGCATGAGTGTTCAATAAAACTCTAAACTGCATCGAGTGAGGAATGAGGGATGGATAAATGACAAGTCGTTCAAGTGTGGACAGTTACGGGCAGTCTCAAGGTCAGGTAGAGGTAAAGGTAGGTGTAAATATCAAGTAGTTCATCCTAGTTTTAATAATGACGTTTTAAAAGGCATCTTTTATATGAAGTTGTTACTTTTGGACTAGCTGTAGCTGTAAACTCAGCATGTAAGTGTTCACTAATGGGACCATACTGGCTTCAGGCAACTCATAAAAGCAGGAACAGATCACAATATAGAAGCATCAGAGGAGTAAAAACAGACACAACAACAGAGGCAGAAAAACTATACAGTGACAAACACATAGCCCTGACAGTGATCGGCACAACGAGAGGGAATATTGGTTTTATTCTTTGTGATAATAATGCAAGCCTTGACTGAAGCAGTGAATTGATGTCCCGGAAAATAATTTCAGCAAAATGATTGTGTTGGTCATTTCTATCAATAACAACTTGTTTACTGAAAGAGACCAAGTCATGCACATGCCATTCATGTGATGAACGACATTATTCTGAAGCAGCATCTGTCTCCTGGAGTTTTCAAATAATCCTTCAGAGAAATCTATGGCTTCCTCGAAGAACTCAGTCCAGGCTCAGAACCAGTGTAAATATAAGATGTCTGAGAGACCAACCAACCAGAAGATGGAATCAGCCCTGTGTGAGAACATTTTGATTATCACCCTCTCCCTCAACAAGAGAGAAAAAAGATGTAAAAGTGCAATCTGTACTGAACTGAGGATTTGGTGAATCATGACAACCCAAATCTGGGTTCAAGTGCAAATTTCTGTCCCATTTGCACTTGAAGGCTTGTGAAATTGTGTCTGTTATGCCCTTGTTTGATATAGGTTCAGAGGTAGTAATAAATGATAAAATAAATAAATAAAATTTCTATGAACATTAGACAAGGCATATTCCTAGTTTGAGTCCAAGTCAAGTCAATTCAGACTTTATTTATTAAAAAAAAACTTTATTTATAAAGCACATTTAAAATAACCGAAATTGCCAAAGTGCTGTACAGGTAGAAAAGATAAAATAGCATAAAGTGTGAAACACAATTTTACATACAAACATGCATACATATGTGAGGAACATAACATAAAGCAAAAGGACTCTACCTCAACCTGAGTTGAAGGCCATGGCATGTAAATGAGTCTTTACAGAGGACCTTAAAGGATAATTTACTCACCTAGATTACTTTGGTGTCATTACAATTCGTTCCGACGAAATTAGCCAAGAGCCGCGTATATCCGTATAACGCAAGTACATGGGGCCTCTAAATAAGGCAAGGCAAGGCAATTTTATTTGTATAGCCCGTTTTTACAAACAGTTTGTCTCAAAGGGCTTTACATGGCATCATAACAACATCCTCTGCCCTCTGATAACACATTATGTGCCGCAAAACTTGTTCATTTCACTAATATGTTGTTATGATACGCTAGTGCTATTCCCCTCTGAGTCCGGGTTTAGCTGTTATCAACATCCGGGGTCTGTAGGTTGACCTACTAACCTCTGACCTGGATGATATCATCTCTGAGCACTGCCCGGCCGATTCTGATAATAATCATTCTGCTTCGGCATTCGCCGGAGCTTTAGTAAGTCCAGGTTGCAAAGAGGAAGCCTGTGGAAGCTGAACTTCGTCCAGCTGCTCATTTTGTTCTGACAAGTCGGAAACACACAGAAAAGAACCGTAGCATTAGCGGTAGCAACAAGACGCGCCATGTGGCAGTCGGAGATGACATCATCCAGGTCAGAGGTTAGTAGGTCAACCTACAGACCCCGGATGTTGATAACAGCTAACCCCGGACTCAGAGGGGAATAGCACTATCATATTGTAACAAAATATTGGTGAAATGAACAAGTTTCGCGGCAGATAATGTGTTATTTAGAGGCTGCATTGTGCTGCCCCATGTACTTGAATTATACGGATATACGCGGCTCTCGGCTGGATCTAATTTCGTCGGAACAACTTGTAATGACACCAAAGTTATCTGGGTGAGTAAATTATCATATTTTATGCTTGAAAATGGTCCAGATTGTAAAAAGCGGTAATTATCCTTTGACTCCTAGGGTCTGGGCATATCTTATATGAAAGGGCAGGCTATTCCAGAGCCAAGGGTCGGCCACACTAAAGGCTCGGTCACCTAGTCCTCAGCCGGGTTTGAGGGACCTTTAGCAGCAGCTGACTGGCTGATCTCAATGTTTTCGTGGGAATATAAGAGTGCAACAAGTAGCCTATTGGGGTGCCAGCCCACTTAGGGCTTTAAAAACTAACAATAAAATTTTAAAATTCATTTTCTATACCGCTTATCCTGCACTAGGGTCACGGGTGAGCTGGAGCCTATCTCAGCTGACTTTGGGCGAGAGGCGGGGTACACCCTGGACAGGTCGCCAGTCTATCGCAGGGCTAACATATATAGACAGACAACCATTCACACTCTCATTCACACCTATGGGCAATTTAGAGTCACCAATTAACCTGCATGTCTTTGGTCTGTGGGAGGAAGCCGGAGTACCCGGAGAGAACCCACGCATGCACGGGGAGAACATGCAAACTCCACACAGAAGGGCCCTAGCCGGCCGGCGGGTTCGAACCCAGAACCCTCTTGCTGTGAGGCGACAGTGCTAACCACTGCACCACCGTGCCGCCCAAAAAAAAAAAATTTTTTAAATCAATTCTGAAATGTCCTGGGAGCCATTGGATTGAGGCCAGGATTGGAGAGATGTGGTTGCGTTTTCTTATACCAGTGAGGAGACAGGCAGCTGAATTTTGAACCAACATACCAACATACAAGGAATTACAATAATCCAGCCGTGATGTGATAAAACCATAGATTACCTACTTGTTCAAAGTCTAAATGAGATAGATAGCCTTGTACCTTTGCCAGAAGCCTTAGTTGGAAAAATCTGTTTTTTATGACAGAACTGACTTGTTCGTCGAATTTAAAGGCACTGTCGAGGGTCACACCAAGATTTCTGACAGAAGGGCGATTATTATTGAGGGAGCCCAGAAAACCAGCAGGAAAATCTGAGGGGTTACATCCAAACATAATAATCTCAGTCTTATTTTCATTAAGATTGAGGAAATTCTTTTCCACCCATGCTTTACATCCTATCCTTACAGTTAGATTTTAAAGCTAGAAAGATCTCTACATCATCTGCACAACAATGAAAGGAGATATAATACCTCGCGAAAATCGAGCCCAGTGGAAGAATGTAGCCTATAGTAGGAAGAGGATAGGGTCAAGGATGGACCAATGCAGGAATGGACTAATGAATACTTTGAAGGCTTTTGGAAATGTAGTTATCCACTATTTCCCCAGTAAAAAGTTATCCACTATTTCCCCAGTAAAAGACAAGAATACAGTAGCTACTACATGTTTGTCGGCTACAGCAAGAATGTAACCATAGCTATTAGCTTAGCTTAGCTTAGCACAGCTAAGAGAGGGAAACAGCTGTTTGAGCAGCAAATTGCAATTTTACAAGAGAGTTAT
>NW_028220921.1:0-1943 GCF_045865225.1 Trachurus japonicus | reverse complement strand
AGGGAGCTGCATATTCAGTAACACTCAAAAACTTATTTAAGGTGAGGGAGAATTGATTTCTAGAAAAAAACATCCAATTTACTATGCTGAAACTATAACGTTTTTGACTAAATAATGAAGTATCTAATCTGTGCATAAACTTCCAAAATTTCCTCTGCCCAATCCAGTATATTAGGTAGTATCAGTGACTGAATTGTGCACATTGTTCAAACAACCACTGTTTGAAAAGCAAACCTTCTGAGAAATATTATTGATTTGTCTCACCTGGAAACAACCTTAAATGTCTGCATACACCCACAACATACACCTTCATGTTTTATGGAGTCCCTCGTGGGCATAGTAGAGAACTGTGAAAATAACTATTGCATTCCCATCTAATAGTTTGTGCCTTCCCTCCAAAAAGCTTTGCATTCTTTTGCAAGACGTTTTCCCCAGAGTTGACTGATGTTACTATCATTGTGCAGGTCCTTATCAGTACAAACACAAATCCCTGTGGTCCAATTACAACTCAGTTATGATCTGATATGAGGCTGTATTATAGTAATATTAATATGACAGCTAAACTGTCACAGTTACTATATAGGGTTATTTGAGATTACATTCTGTTGACACAAACGCTGCCTTCAATCCCAGATCAATAAAAGTCTGTGCTACACTTACATGTTAAACACTGTTTAATTTCAATAGAATTGGTAGTTAATCTGAGTCGGAGCTCTTAACTATGTTGTGGTACTTATACCTTTTTGTAACTAGTATAAATTATATTCAAATTGCATTCATACAGTTTTACTATATCTGGGTTCATCAAAACAGTGTTACTGCACTTTGAATGCTTTTTACTCATGACTAGAGTTGTCACGATACCAAAATGAGTAACCACGGTACTATACCAGACAAAGTATCACGGTTCCGGGTAATATCACGATACTGCAACCTTTTTTTATTATTATTATTTTTATGAACTGCAATGTATTTGTACAAGTTATAAATACTTATTAATTACTTATAATGTTGTTTGGTGCATGATAAACATAATACTGGTGAAGTAGGAATTAGACAGAAACAAATAAATGAAGTTAGAATTTATATGGTTGAAAATAAATAACCATTCAGTCTCTTGCACATTCATTTATGTTTAACAAATATAATTAATCAACTTAGGATAAAAAAACAAATCCACTGTCTTTTAAAAAAATCTATTTGACAATAATGCTTCTTCATAATAAACCAGAGGACAAAATACAATGAACAGGAACTGATTCCCTGTGAAAACTATATTTTTATGCATTTTCTAGGTGATTTACACTTGGACATCCTTTAACTCTTAATTCCTCAGCCTGTACACGGAGCATATAGCCTGATATTAGCCGATGAGAAAATAAACAGAGCTAAATTAATTAAGTGCCACTGACGACGACGACGCGGCAGACTCGCTGCTCGGGCCCGGTGCTTCTGTCATGGTGAGTGTGTTGTCTCGTGTTTGTGACTGTAAGCCATGCGCGCGTCTGGGCGAGACAGAACTTTAGCTCGTTGTTTGTTTTGAAGCGAATTTCTATCGAAGCGGCCGGAGCTGTCTCAGCTGTCTTCATGGAGTCCGTTCTTGCCGGCATGAACACACGAACAGCCAATCAGATAACAGACGGGCGGACCCAGCGAGCGGAAACAGCCTATCATATCCCCGGACGCCACCAGAAACAGGCAAACAGCCAATCATTCAGCAGCTGTGTAGTTAGGTTGCAGTGGGCGCATGTGGGTTTTGTTTACAGGGGAGTAGCGTGCAGTGAGAAGCCGGGAGGAGAGGAGAGGCGGCCGCTATGTAGCGGAAACTGGCACCGTAGTAGTAATCCACGGTAGTACCGTCGTGTAGAATTTCTAGTATAGTAGGAACCGTTACGTTTTGGCACCGCGGGGTACCGTGGCTACCGTGGGTATCGTGCAACTCT
>NW_028220920.1:0-4003 GCF_045865225.1 Trachurus japonicus | reverse complement strand
TGAACAGCTCCAGATTTTAATTAGTGTGACTGCTGAAGCAGTCACACTATTGTTCTTCTGTTTGGCCATTTTCTTCCGCCTTTTTACGGTCTTCTTCTAGTCCTTCATACTTTGTGCTATTTCAACAATTCATATATCAAAACGTGCAGCTTTTTTTGAACTTTATCGCCATTACTTTTCTCTTTTTAACTATTTATACTTTTTCAAATATTTAACTTTTTCTGATTTTTTTCAGCTTTATAATGTGTGTGTGTTGCGTCTAACGAGCAGAGCCAGAGTGGTGTCAGAGTGGATAGAGGCAAAAAAACATTCTAGAGTTTTTCTGGCTAAACTGTCAGCACGGCCACAAATTAAACTCTAGACAAATTATTTTCTCCAGTTTTGTAGCCACACTTGTCTTCTGGCTAAAATTCTGGTCAAAAATGCAAAGAGACTTAGATAATAATTTTAAATATTTTTTAAATGCAGCCAGGGAGCTCTCTGCTCCCATTCAGCTCAATGCATTTTTTTCACATCAGCAGGAGAAGGAGCTCAACTTTGTAACTTGCTGTTAAGTGCTTTTTAATTAATTTTAATTCACCAAAAAATAGTCACAGGTCACAAAAAAGTCCTCTCCTTACTTGGTGTGGCTAATGTATACTCATTTATTTTTATTTTAAGCATCATTGAAAAATCTCACATTCATCAAAGTCTCAACCTCTCCTCTTCAAAACTACACTGTAGTGTAGGGGTTAGGGTGGATGCTTGCCAACCCTAAGGTCACTGGTTCGAATCCAAGGGAAGAATTCTTGTTATGTTATGTTGAATTCTGCTCTCCTCCCCCGCCTTCAATTGGTTACAGGTGTTTGTTATCTCCTTGATTACTCGTACCAGTTTGCAGCACATCATCACCTTACAATGAATGACAACAGTCTTGAAAGCAGTGTGCTCTCTGTAGCCGAGTGGCAGAGTAAAGGCTTAGAGATCATATGGTCATGGGTTCGATTCCTGCCTCAGTCTTTTCACTTCATTGCTTGACTTTTGATTCCAATTATTCAGCTGTCATTGGACAGTCTTTGATTCCTCATAGTATAAAGCTCATTGTAACTCAGGTTCTCTGTGGCCATATGGTTAGTGTGTTAGGTGTTGTGCTATTTCAACAATTCATATATCAAAACGTGCAGCTTTTTTTGAACTTTATCGGCATTACTTTTCTCTTTTTAACTATTTATACTTTTTCAAATATTTAACTTTTTCTGCAAATTAAACTCTAGACAAATTATTTTCTCCAGTTTTGTAGCCACACTTGTCTTCTGGCTAAAATTCTGGTCAAAAATGCAAAGAGACTTAGATAATAATTTTAAATATTTTTTAAATGCAGCCAGGGAGCTCTCTGCTCTCATTCAGCCCAATGCTGAGAATTCTCCACAACTCTGTCTGAAACATGCTTATGTCTGTGCTCTCTGTGGCGAAGTGGCAGAGTAAAGGTTTATTGATCATGAGGTCTTGGGTTCGATTCCTTACTTTTTTTTTTAAGCAGGAGCCAGTGATCCTCTTATTAAAGGTTTTCTTTGCCACTCACATACTGTCTCTGCCTGTAGCCTAGTGGTTAGCTTGCTGAGCTGGTGACCTGAAGGTTACTGGTTCAAATCTTGCCTCAATAACAATTATAGTAAATTATTTTCCCAGTCGTCCTCTGTTGACTTCTGATAACTTGCTTCATGTTGAAACTGCTGCTCTCAGCCTGAAATTCACAGAAATTTTCATTCTAAGTCATTCAAGCTTGACTCTCAAGCTTTCTTGATGTTGACAGTGTGCAGATCATTAACAGACAACAGTCTCTGCAACTGTGTGTGCACTGTGGCCTAGAGGCAGAGTGGAAGTCTAACGACCATGAGGTTGTGGGTTCGATTCTGACCTTGGTCAAACATTTGTATGGTGATCACTGCTTGCACTATTTGCTAATTCTGCAACAGCGTTCAGTTGCTATCAGCAGTCACACCATTTCCATTCTTGGAAATGCTTTTTCTAGTTATTTTTAATATTTTTAAGCAAAAATAACCAAGAGTTTATGTATTAATAATTCCATTTTGGGTTCTATGTGTCTCATTCAAGCAGCAAATCTATTTCAGACTACTTCACACACAATGATACTTTTGCACTTCTACAGTAAGACTTTGAAATGTACTAATACTGGACTCATTATGTTTTTGCGAAACTCAGCATACAAAGATAAAATGGCCTGTGTAGCACATTTTGTATGGCAGTGGTTTGTCACCTCTTAGAAGGTGCTGGGTCTGATTCCCAGGCTGGTGCCCGAGTGTGTTTCCTAAGGACACTCCAGCTTCCTCCCACAGTCCAAAGACATGCTAACTAGTTTTCAGTGTGGAAACTTTAAAGCAGTACTAAAGAACTTTCAGTTTTGGTTGAGTTTGGCGGCGCCTGTGGACCAAAGCGGCAGTGTTTTGCCTGAAGGAAGACTCCATTTCCCATGAACACTAGCGTGAAGCCCTGTAAATATCCTGCATTAAAATTAACAGAAGACATCAAAACTAAGTTTCTGTTTCCAGTGGATCATTTCAAAGTGAAAACACAAACATAATCCATTGCTAAAGTGCCGTTTTGCCTGTTCCCTCCTTGTTGTGACTCGCAAAAGTGAAAGTGAAAGTATAGTGAGAGCCGGGTTCCTACCATGCTCCTCAAAGCTGCTTAGTTCCAGAGAAAGAGATACAGACCCCCTCAGACCACGACAGAGGTGTCCTTCAACTTGTTGTAAGTCGATGTATCATCACAAAAGTTATGAAAATATTTTATGAAGGTTGAAAAGTTACTTAGTGCTGGTTTAAAAGGTGTGAATGCGAGTGTGAGAGGTTGTTTGTCTCTATCATGTCGGTGCTGATAGACTGGTGACCTGTCCAGAGTGTACTCTGTCCTTGTCCTATGTCAGCTGGGATTGACTGCATGGTTTCTGGATGGATGGATTTTGTGTGAGTGCAAGAGGGGAAAGAGGTTACAGGGCTATTGTTTGCCTCTGATTGTAGCTAATGAGCTAAGGAGATTTCAGGAGTTCTCAAAATAAAAATGAATGAATGGAGGCAACAAGGTTGAAGCAAGGTTGAAGAGTCATCTGTTGCTATAGCAGCAGATGAGTCGCATGCTGCTGACCTACAGGCTCTGGCTGGTGAGGAAGAGGGCTCTTTCGCGAGCTCGGTGGTTCTCCAATGGTTCTGTAGCAAGACATTATAGCTATTTTATGATACAGTTGAGATCCAATTCTCACTTGTTGTGGAACATCGAATGAACATAGAAGCAAAGCGGGATGATATCTGATTATGTTGCCTTTGTAGACTCCAACTGATCCTCGACCTATAACTCATTTCTGTTGAAGCACCTGTGTGAAGCACAGACATGCCTGAAACTAATTTGGATATGGATTCTAATTCACTTTCCCATAACAGGTCATTACAGCATCAAGGGAAGCTGCTGCCAATCCATTAATATTATTACTATTGTTATTATGATAATGTTAATCCAAGTACTCCATCATCCTACAGAAAATCCTTTTACTCAGTTACTGTCACCTTTAATCATTTAGAAGACAGTTTGCCTTTCAATCTGTGTTTGTGTATTGAAAGAATGTTGCTGAGTAGATGACATTTAAGAGGTTAAAGCAGCATGTACCATCTCATGTTGACTGTGTGTTAATGACTAGTGGACATGAACTGATTAAATTAGACACACATCAATTACATGTAGAACAATATCAGATAATAAAACAAATTAGTGATTAGTAAAATATGCCAAAAAAAATAAATAAATAAAATAAATGGGTAATTGGGAAAAATGCTTATTAGGTTGAACATATCTGAAATGACACCATTGCTTTGGGTAGATAAAAGTTGAGGCTAAAATTTGTCATTTATTCTTCACCACTACCCAATGACTGCTAAGGGAAGGCTTTGTTTGTATTGTACAACAATAGGTTATTATTTGTTGGTTTAACCTCATGGATGTGCGTACAGAG
>NW_028220919.1:0-11865 GCF_045865225.1 Trachurus japonicus | reverse complement strand
CACAGCATGAAAAGTGGGATTTTCGTCCCCGTAAACGCCCGCAGATTTCCCTAATTACCGGCAATTAACGACAATTTATGGACTGCAAACGTCGCGTTCGTCCGTGCCACATACTGACGGAAACGAACCACTGGTGGAGGGGCTAATTAGCATATGAATCGCGGCGAAACAGCGCCGGGTCAGAAGGTGTTAATGGCTCTAATCAGCATATGAACAGCAGCAGCCAGGCGGGGCTTGAATGGCCTCACTCAGTATTGGTTGAAACCACTACTCTTAAACCAGAAAAATGACTCGGGATTGGTTGATATATATACTTTTAAACTAGGAAAATGACTCGTGATTGGTTGATATGTATACTTTTTAAACTAGGAAAATGACTTGTGATTGGTTCATATGTATACTTTTAAACTAGGAAAATGACTTGTGATTGGTTCATATGTATACTTTTAAACTAGAAAAATGACTCGCGATTGGTTGACATATAGGCTACTTTTAAATTAGGAAAATGACTCCTAATTGGTTGAAATATTGTTATCCTATGGACATGAATTTATTGAGCAAAGAAAAATTGCCAGCAACATGTTTATTCACAGAAAGAGCTTTATTGGCATAAATAATAATAAAAAATGTATGTATACATAGCACAAAACACAACACACAGCATTCTCCTCCATGATCATACGGCACAGCTCTGTTTGCTGCGTCTGGGATGTAGGTAACAGATGACACTCTTTTTTAATTTTGTCCATGTTGTAAACATCTGTGGTGTGTTGCCCTGTATTTAGGATTTGCCTCTGAATGTGAGGCTGCAGAGCTCCAGAGACCTTTTCACAGCTTCCGCCTGCGCTGCAAGTATAACACAGATACACTTAGGCACAGCATTAACATGCATCCCCTTACATTGAACAGTAAGCAGAAAATACTAAACGTTACTTACACACAATAGTGTCTTTATCGGCATCAGGCACAGTGGTCACGAGGTCAGTCTGTGAAAACAAAATGTACGGTTAAGATGAGTATCTGTTTACGTTTTTCCTTATGCAGCAGAATGAACACATAGCCTATTCTTTAAATCTTACCCTTGCTCTGGTTTGTAGCTCCTCCAAGTTGCCTCAGAGTTGTGAAGACGGCGTACTGCATCCTGTAAATACACAGAAACACAGTTTGATAAAGCAACACACTGGTTCAGGCTACTTTTAGCTTGGGCTACGGAAAGAAAGCTTTACTTTGAGGCTACTTAGCTTAGCAAGCAGGCACCGAACATATTCTTACCGCAATTTGGGGATTGCATCCGTCTTTTCCTCTTAGAGTTGGGCTCCTCTGGCCTGTTTTTCATCTCCAAGGCATGAAGGCAGTCAGTCCGAGTCTGTGTCGGCGGTAGTTATCTGACGAGACAGCCCACTGTCCCCGCGTTCAAAAGCACTCTCCTCTCGTCGGTCTGCCGACTTGCTGTGGAAAGGTGTTCGCGTCCACGCAGAGGAGTTGAGGGGGAGGCGAAGTATGTCTATGGTTAAGACGCTGTCCAGCCATTGTAGTCAACGAATCAGCAAAGTTAGAAAAAGTTGTGAAGAAGTCTGTTTACTCCTTGTAGCCTCGCATCACCAGGCTCTTCAGACAAGCGAAGAACTCCTTGCAAGTACTTCCGTGTTAGTCCCGCCCATGACCTCACGTGATTGGATGAGTCTCGTCGGGTCCTCCAATCACAGGGGAGTTCATTGTTATATGGAAGAACTCGCGAGATGTGGTTTGCCCATCTCTCAACACTCATTCCAAAATATATGTTCAAAGTTGTATTCATTAGACAAACCTGGGAAAAGTCCCATTTAAATTGTCTAGTTAAAATGTGGTTGCTTTTCACTGTTGTGGTTGTTGTATTAATCTTTTTTACATAACATTGTAGTAGATAACACATTTTACATAATTTTTAAAAACCTATTTAGATGATGATTAAAGTCAATTTGTTTGTTTTTTCTCTGAATATATTTCTTTTAAAATAGTTGGGTTTTTTTTGTTTGTTTGTTTTTGTTTTTTTTACATATGGCCCTAATACACCAGCGTACTTCTCAGTATTGACAAAATGTGTTCAAATGCATAAAAACTTTTTGTGGATGTTTTAAATTGACAGTGGGTTTTATAAGGATTAAAATGAAGTTAATACCTTTTAGAAAAATCTTACCTGGAATAACACTCCTCCTGCTACCAAGCTACACTGATTTGCATTTGTATAGCTCACAGCATGATCATTTACATGTTAAAGCCTTCCCTTGAATTAGGGAGAGGGGGGGGATGGGGGGGAAACTGCCCAGCACAATTTCTGACAATTCACGACAATTCCCGACAGTTGTGGGTGTTTCCTGCAAATTGTCGTATGCATTCGCAAACCTGAACTTCCACGACAATCTACAGTGCCGCTAACTGTCGAAAATCCCACTTTTCATGCAGTGAAAGCAGCCACAGCTGATGGAGGATCTGTGTGGGCGAGTAAAGGGCTTGAAAAAAAAGAAAAAAGAAAAAAGAAAGCTGGTTTCTACAGTAGAGGAGAAACAGTCATGACTGTGGAGGAAGTCTAGAATAAGTCATTAGACGCTGTTTTTCCCTGGAGCTTCATTACTGGAGGTTTAAGCTGCGCGAGTGTCACAGAAACTTTACGACTTCCTTTAAAGTGAGGAGGAAAGATTCACATTTAGTTTGGAAGCTGGGAATGATGTCAAATCTGAGCTATCGTTGTTGTTATTGTGTGTTTGGCAGCCATTGGTGACGTTGCGCCGACTTCTTGAGTCAGAAAAACTGACCTTGTGAGGCGTTCATGTTCATATTTTTGAATGGGAATTCTCCCGTACTCTCTCACATACAACATAAAAGACGTAAAACTCAACAAAAACACACACCTGTCATGTAGCAGATAATATCTTTACCAGGTGGAGACCGTTATTCACACAAAGCTTTACTGATTGTAGTCTGAAGCTGGAGGTTTTATTATCTATTTATTGGTGATAAATTATGTAAAAGATGGCAGCATATTTATATAACCCAGTAGAAATAAAGTTTGAAAATGGAAAATAATTGATTTTTCTTATCAAAACTGTAAACAAATAATCCAACTTTAATTTCCTGTTGATAGGTTTAAAGAAATAAAACCTCGCTGAAACTTTATTTGGTGACTGTCCCATTTTGAATAATGGACCTTGGCCTGTAATAAGAAAATGATTGAATATTAAAAACTTGTTAGTATTCATGGTTGAGTGCATGTGCTGCATTCAGGCTCTGCTGTGAGCTCTTTAACTTTCTGTGGGTCACTCTCTCTTTTCTTGTTTCTCTTGGTTTCCATCACCAGTTCTTCTCTTCCGTCCAAACAAATCAGAGACGTTCGCTGCCTCATTTCCGAGCAGCGGGAACTGACTGCAGCAGCAACATGGAGAGTTATTTATATAAAACTGTGGTGGGTCGCTACTTTTTCTTTTCTTTCTTTTTTTTTACTAGTTTAAATGTCTTTTTTCTTCTTCTTCTTCTTCTCTGCATCCTCCTCCTCTTCTTCTTCTGCTCGACATCACGTCCGTCCCAGCAGACGTGTCTAAAGAGCAGCGTGTTTTGGATGAGTCAGCAGCAGTTGGGCACCTTTCAACCGTTGTCTGTCGGTTAAAATAATCCAACACTTCAGTCTGTCACATCGTGATCCTGGAGGAGCCCTCAGAGGGCGAGCAGAAGGCGGCTTCTCCTTCTACTTCTCTCCGTGAATCATCGTTCACCTTCTGTCTGCTGATTCTGACTCCGCTGAACTCACACAAGTCATCAGCACAGAGGAAAATATACATACTGGAACTTTTATTATAATACACTCTTTATTTAATTATAAGCTTACCATGTGAATTTATGCAATTTTATTTCACTTTACTTTACTGACTTGATACTTTCATCATCAGCTGCAGTACTTTATTATTTCACATATAGAATTTAAGTTTTAAAGGGATAGTTCACCCAAAATTCAAATTTCACTCATTTTCTACTCACCCTCATGTCGACTAAGGGCTGGGAGATGTTTCAGAGTCCTCCGTGCCTTCTCTGAGTTATGGGGGGGCTCCGTGCAGCACTGCATGTCCATATGACGGTTGTGAATGGTGCTCATTTTTCTTCGTCCAAAAAGACACACCAAAAAACATCCAAATACCTCCATACTACTCGTCTGTAATGTCCCTCTTGTATTGAAGCCCCGACATGAGAAATTGTTTCGCCGGTCAGTGCAGAGCAGTGAACTGAGACACTGGGAGCTTCCGCTACAAACAAGCTTAAAACATATACTTATTTAATTTTTTTCTGAACAATTTCTCATGTTGGGGCTTCAATACAAGAAGGACATTACAGACGAGCAGTATGGAGGTATTTGGATGTTTTTTGGTGTGTCTTTTTGGACGAAGAAAAGTGAGCTCCGTTCGCAACCATCATATGGACATGCAGTGCTGCACGGAGCCCCGCTGTAACTCAGAGAAGCCACGGAGGACTCTGAAACTTCTCCCAGCCCTTAGTCGACATGAGGGTGAGTAGATAATGAGTGAAATTTGAATTTTGGGTGAACTATCCCTTTAAGTTATATACAGTAGTTGGTGTGGAGCACTTTTGTTCCCACCTGCCACTGTTTGCAGGGGGACAGGTGTTAATGTGACGCTCTGTGAGCTGCACATGTCTTTGCCAGCAGAGGTGGATAAAGTTGAGTTCTCTGAAAAACTCTGTTTTTTACCAGATTAAATTGTGTCAGTTTGATCAGTGTAATTGAGGGCAGCGGTTCAGTCCAGATGTTTACAATGTAAGTTTATTGGCGTTAATTACATTTTCTCAGAAAGAGAGAAATTCTGTCAGAACATCAGCAACATAGCTTTACTGAATAGAGATCAACTAATTCCAAGACACATGCTCATACATGTGTCAGATTCCTCCAGTTTATCCAAGAAAATTGAACACAGTTGGTCATAATTGGCTTCTTCTCTTGTTTTTATGACTTCCCTCATTACAACTCATTTAAAAATGAGCATTGGTCATGTAGTTATACCATGAAATCCTTAAAAAAAAAACAAAAAAAACATACAGTCTGTGCCAAAAGGAAGTAGAAACCAAAGCAAAAACTGTTTTAATCAGATTTTTTTCTATTGTCGAAATGTCTTTAAATGATCAGGCCCACACTATGACGCCTTGATCCTCAGTCCTGGTCTGACACACACCCCCATCTACAGGCAGGATGTGCACACACACATGCAGCTTCACCCACACACATGCAGATGCACACGATGGTCACGACGACAATCTGCACAAACACAGACACGAAAAGAAAAGAAAAGAAAAAGGAAGAATCATGGTGAGGTCACGGGGTCAGCTCAGTTCCTGAACACTGTGCCGCCGGCCACTTGTTTAGGTCGGTTTGGCCCCGGAGCAGGAAGTCTGCCCGGGGGACCCGAGGGGGGCCCCCTTTCACATCACCCATCATCCCTCGCTGCTCGCCGCTCACTGTCAAGTCCCACTGGCCGGAGCTGCAGAGGAGCTCATTGGCATGCTGTGCGAGTGTGAGAGATGACAACTCTACAGTAGCTGGCGTCTTTTCTCTCGTCTCTTTTCTCCTCACGTCTCTTCTCAGAAAAATTCTTGGCAGGAGAAAGATCCAGAGGAATGGGGAGGACTAAAACCAGCCTGCACAGATAAGACGCTGTATTGTTTAGCCAAAGTCCCACTTTGCACAATGTGAGCTCGCTTGACACTGTTACTGTTTGTAAGATGTGACGTTCAGGATAAATCATGTGTTGATCCACCCTTTTTTTTTTTTTTTAAGTCGTCACAAGTTACAAGAAGCTGCAGGATCTTCTTAGGCTGTCAAGGCTGGTTCTGCACCTCTATAACTATTACATTTATATTTCATATAATTCAACAGCTGGAGGTATAATCAACTACAATTCTTCCTAATTGATATAAGAAGGGTTTTTTGCATAAAAAATTGCCAATGTGATGAAAACGCTTCAGGAAACATGCATACTGATCTCTGAGATGGTTGAAATTTTTAATCCTTCAAATACTTTGTTTAATAACTAAAATACATGCAATATTTACCTTTTATTATCACACTTAAACCTTCACTCAGACTGAATATTTCAGTGTTTTACATGGAATGTGGTTCCATATAACCTGCGGTTTATGTTTAATCAGAACAGCTGTGTGACAAAAGGTACAATTATGTCATGCAAATAAAGAAGAAGAATTAGTAGACCAAGTGTAGTGTTTTATTTGGGGGGTTTAAAGTGATTCAGAAGAATATTAGGCTCCATGTTTCCCATAATCCTCCGCACAGCTATCTTGTGTTTAGTGCTTATATTAGCATGCTAATATCTGTGTTTTAATCTTAAATCAGAATATTGAGATCCACGTTTCCCATCATCCTCAGCTCAGCATCCTAACATGCTAACTAAAATGGTGAACTTGTAAACATCATGTCTGCATTTGTCTTAAAGGAGACATATTATGCCCCTTTTCCACAAATTAAAATAGTTCCCAGGTGTCTTAAAGACATATCTGTTACATGCTTCGGTCAAAACACCCCAAGGATCAAACATCACAGCTCTTTTCATACTCTCAAAATGGCCCTGTTCAGAACAGCTGGTTTCAGTGCCTGTCCCTTTAAATGCAAATGAGGTACTCACAGGTAGGGGTGGTATTATGCAAATTCAAAAACTAATGACATCATTGGATGACAACGAGGGAACAGCTCATAAAACCACATGGATTTCACTGCGGGAGCCTGAAAAAATTACATTTTTTTTGGCAGTTCTCACATTTTGGGGGCCGGAAGGCAAGACAAACACCCAAATATTATGTTAAAGACCCTTTAAAAAGTAGTATTTCCATAATATGTCCCCTTTAAAGCACAGCTGTGTTATGCACAGACTCTAGCAGTTAGCACGGCTGTAGTGTTTTAGTTGATTGAGAAGCAATGTTAATAGGACTTCATTATTTTTCTTCGTGAACAAACAGGGTTAAAAAAAATGTAATTTCTGAACCTCGTTTTGTGCTGCTGGTCCTTTAATATGAAATATGAACTGGTTTCCACTGTCAGAGCCATCAAAGCCAGACAGAGACAGGAGGAGAGATTCATGAGAGGGGGCCCAGCGGTTTACATGTCTGATGGAGGTCTAATTGGCCTGAAGTTTACTCCTCATTTAAAACCCCCTTGTCGGTTTCTCCTCCTCCTCTTGTACCATTGTTCCTCTTCCAGTGTCTGAGCTCCCTCGCAGTATAATTATGCACAGTACGCCACCACTGCAGTAATAAGGAACTCAGATGTGAACTCTGCCCCCGCGGCCGCCCCCCGACTATCCTCTGCCCACTGCGCTGACCAGTCACCATGGCAACTGGCACAAAACTCATTTTGCTGAAATTTGGCCATGGCCTTTGGAAAGAAAGAGCAAAGCAAAAAAAAAAAAAAAAAAGTGAACAGTTGTATTTGCTGAAACGCGTCTTTCATATGATGCCAGAGAGCCGGCGAGGCTTTGTCCTCTGTACAAATATGAGTGGCAACCTCTTTACCAGCCCTGAACAAACATCACGGACCTCCTCATCTTCCTCCTCCTCATCCTCATCATCCTCCTCGTCCTCGTCCTCCTTCTTGCCGGGCTTGAAGGTGCCATGGGACTGTTGTCTGGAGGCTCAGTGTAAGAAAAGGACGCTGTGGCACTGAGATTGATCTGGCTTTAATTAACCATTGTACAATGATCCACGACTTCTGCCAAGCAGCCGGCATGATTTACGGTCCGCCTGTGGTTGAATGGGCACAGGAGGCGACTTCAGCTGCTCTTGTTCTGCTGTAAAACGGCGTCTACGTTTAGCCGCACATGGGTTTAATCTCAACTCTATACACACCAAAATGTTCTTTTAATCAAACGAGGAAATAAGGATTGTGTTGCAGGTTTCAAGGTGTTCGTGTCACAGTGCGCTAATGCAGACTGTATGTTTACTATTCTAAATTAATATCAGTACATAGTTGTGTTTTATTCAAAGTCCAGGGTCATTGCACATAAAGATCCACTTGTTGCATGAAACATAAAACATCAACAGGTTGTCAATGTCCAGATTCAAGTCAAAAATGTAGTTTTTTAATCATAATGTTCCCTTTATTCATTTTATTTCATAGCAGTTAGTATAAAGAGATGATTAATGCTTTTTATATTAACTCAAATACAGTTTTTACTTCCAAATGTGATAATGTGAGGTGTCATCTGTCGTCTGTCTGCAAGTCTGCACAAACATGCTTTTCCCTCCTGTTTTGGCTGCTGTCGGATCGACTGTCAGGAGGATGAAGAGTTTATCTGTTGCTTCGTTTTCACAAGATGATTTTTAAATAAAATGCATTAAATGGTAACAATTATGCTTAATATTGTACATCCCCTATGTCCCCTTACAAAATAATAATAATAACTTAAGTTCTTAACTCTATTCTACACACATTGAAGATGAATTGAACAGAAAATTAAAGAAATAACTCTAAGAAAAATAATAAGTAACTAAATCCATCTTACTTCTCTCACTGATCTATATTGAATGTTCATCTTTCTGATTTAATGCTAAAAAACCATCATGATTGACAGCTGTCATTGGCTCAACATTGGGTTACGCAGGTTAATGGGTGGGACTTCGATACTCCTGCACACTCTTGACTTTAGCCAAATGAGAGACAGGTCGTCCATCTTTATAAACATCTGTATTAATTCTTCATGAAGTCGTCTACAGGCGATTTTGTTTCAAGTGAATGAATTATACATGTTTTTTTCTCTCCAGCTCTGGACGTGACCTGCACTCATTCGTGTGTCTTGTTGTGTCTTTACACACTGAAAACAGCTGCTCATGTTCTTTACCTGCAGCTTGTGTCTGTACAGAAGTCATCCAACTGCTGGATTGTTCTCAGTCAACTGAAGTGGTTTCTTCTTTTAAAGGGTTAGTTCAACATTTTGGCAAACTGGCCCATTGCCATAATCCCTATAGTTATAGCAGTATAGGTTTGTTACCTTTATTTGTCGGTGCAAGCTATTTTTAGAACGGCGGAGCAGAGCCGCGAACTGCTCAGAGCTACGCTACGGAGGCTCATGATTTCTTGGTTTCCCTCATCAAACTCATCAAATACACAATCCAACAACTCCACAACGCTCTGGTGGACAAGTTGTGACCTGCACATTCACCACGCTATGAGATAATAACAGAACGTGGTAACACTTTATAATGAGTACACACTATTAAGCATTAGTTAAGCATTAATAAATATTGAATTCATCATTTATAACACATGAATACTCATTAGTATGTAGTTAGTAAACATAGTTATAAATGTTTTACTCATCATTGATAAGCACAGTAGTTATGGATTAGTAAACACTGAATTCATCATTTATAAAGCATGTTTCTGACGTAAATACTCATTAGTAAGTGGTTTACAATCACAGTTGTAAATGTTTTACTCTTCATTAATAAGCTCATCTATATAAATGATGGATTCAGCATTCCCAAGCGCTCTTACGCGTTCAGTATGAATGGTTAGTGAAATGTTTTATAAAAACTCACAAATTTCATTTCCAATGGATGACTTATAAACAGTTATTAATGCAGGAATTCATGAATTCAGGCAGTTACAAAGCACTTACTACTTGTTAATTAAGTATTTTGTGTGAGCTCATCTAAAGTGGGCACTATCTATGCCTTATAGAGCATTTACAAATGAGATATTAAGGCTGCAATGCCTCAAGACTCATAAAAGTCTTGGTTATCTTAACAGACCAAGGAGAGACACAACACAAAGGGATAGTTCATATTGCATTGTATTTATTGCAACTTCCCAACATATTGTAACTGTTCTGTTGATGTAAAACAAGGGTAAGCATGGCAGAATAAAAACGCCAACAGTGGATCACAGAAGTTTAAGTTCAGCAAATAATTCTTTGAAAAAAATCCTTCTGTAGCCTATTTAATTTGTTTTTTTCTGTATCAAAAAATTAAGTCAGTTCCTTATATTTGCTGGGGGCAGCTCTCTGCGGTTGGAGCAGTGTTCCGGTCCATCCCAACACGCTTGAAAGCAGCAGACCAAACGGCCAGAGAATTTTCTTGTACCGGGAAACGGCCTGATCCAGATTTTGGACTGCAATTTAGAGAACAAAAAAAGGAAAATTAGCAACAGTTTAAAAATAAAGAAAAGAGGGGGGAAAAAAAGGATATTTAACTTAAGTCACACACACACACACACACACACACACACACACACACACACACACAGTCACACATTGGCTTGTAAAATCAGAACAGACATAATAACCTGTGATTTTCAGCTATGATTATCCTTTACAGCAGGCACATTCTGACAGATGAGAGTCAGTTATTGTCCCCCCTCTATTAAATATGAAAGGAGGCTGCTCTGATGATACAAGTCAGCAGTCCTGAAATGTGTGTTTACATGTCGCGGTAGTACGTCAGGGAGCGAGAGCTAAAGCCTTCAGCTGCAGACAAGCTAACGTTAGCTATCATCCATGGACCATGTGTGGCAGCAAACAAAACGAACACATACTCACCACTAGTGCCGCTGACGACCGCCGACTTCGAAATCCATCTCCACACCGGCTTTCTTCTGGGCCCGCGTCCGCCGGACTCGTCGATTCTGGGCAGAGTTCTCCGTCTCCAACTCTCCATTCATCTTAGCTGCTGCACCAGGCTGGCTGCACCGGCTGCAGTGTTGCCGCCTCCCAGCGTCGTCCAGGCGTTGTGACGTTGATGACGTGTAAGGCTCGTCGACGTACACGTCCAGCGGCCGCCGGTGCGCGTGCAACCAAAAACAGGGGGCAAAAGACTGCTTCGGGGTCATGGATGTATGTTCGGAACTTTATACAGTCTATGGTTCGGAGTGAACTGATATCAGTGTAGATGCCGTATTGTTTGTAGGGCTGAAGCCGATATCCGAGTACTCGCTCGGCTTGGGCGGTACCCGGGTGCCATTTCACTACTGGGAACCCCCCCCATGGGGGGCGGATAGCAGAACACTATAGCTAGCATTAGCATGTTACCGTCACAACACGACCTGTCCATCTGCCCGTGTGTGCGCGAGAGGGAGAGAGCAGGGAGAGAGTCGCGGCCGCCACAGACTCGTTTATAAATACAAATGGTAAACGCTGGATGCGCTGGTTGATCAGTTTTATTTTTACCAGACTCTTATGATATTCCCAAGTTGCAATAAATACAATGCAATATGAACCATATCGTGTTGTGTCTCTCCTTGTGAATCTTAATATCTCATTTGTAAATGCTCTATAAGGCATAGATAGTGCCCACTTTAGATGAGCTCACACAAAATACTTAATTAACGAGTAGTAAGTGCTTTGTAACTGCCTGAATTCATGAATTCCTGCATTAATAACTGTTTATAAGTCATCCATTGGAAATGAAATTTGTGAGTTTTTATAAAACATTTCACTAACCATTCATACTGAACGCGTAAGAGCGCTTGGGAATGCTGAATCCATCATTTATATAGATGAGCTTATTAATGAAGAGTAAAACATTTACAACTGTGATTGTAAACCACTTACTAATGAGTATTTACGTCAGAAACATGCTTTATAAATGATGAATTCAGTGTTTACTAATCCATAACTACTGTGCTTATCAATGATGAGTAAAACATTTATAACTATGTTTACTAACTACATACTAATGAGTATTCATGTGTTATAAATGATGAATTCAATATTTATTAATGCTTAACTAATGCTTAATAGTGTGTACTCATTATAAAGTGTTACCCAGAACGTTACCAGACAGAGTTGTTTTAGAGGGAAATACAGAGACTGCTTGATGAAAAAC
>NW_028220918.1:0-45273 GCF_045865225.1 Trachurus japonicus | reverse complement strand
CAGTCAAACAAAACCTCCATGGGGCATCGAGTGGCGCAGGAGGTTAAGCAGGCGCCCCATGTGTAGAAGCTACAGTCCTCGCTGCAGGTGACCCCAGTTCGAGTCCCGCATTGGGCAGCCCTTTCCTGCATGTCATTCCCCCTCTCTCTGCCTCCCATTTCCTGTCTCTCTCAACTGTTCTATCTAATAAAGATGTGAAAAGACAAAAAAAATATATATAAAAAAAACCTCCATATTTATTTATTTAATAATAATACATTTTATTTATAACGCACTTTTACAAGTACTCAAACACGCTTAACACAATAAAATATAGAACAATGTGGATAACACACAATTAAGATACACAAACAATGTGGAAGGTTAAAAAAAAAAGAACAGTTTACAGATTCAAAGCCAGTTTAACCCTCCTGTTGTCCTTCTGGGTCAAATTGACCCAATCTGTTCCCTTCCTCCATCCTTCCTTTCTCCCTTCCTTCTTTCCAGAATCCTTTTGCCCTTCCTTCCTTCCCTTCCCTTCCCTTCCTTCCTTCCTTTCTTCCTTCCTTTCATCCTTACTTCTTCTTCCTTCCTCTTTTGATCCAATTGACCTGATCTGTTCCCTCCCTCCGTCTTTCTTTCTTTCCCTTTTCCCTTCCTTCTTTCCACAATCCTTTTTCCCTCCCGTCCTTCCTTCTTCTTCCTCCCTTGAACGAATCTGGTCCCTCCCTCCATCTTTCTTTCCTCCCCTTTTCCCTTCTTCTTCCTTCCTTGAATGAATCTGTTCCCTTCCTCCATCTTTCTTTCCTTAATTTTTCCCTTCCTTCTTTCCACAATACTTTTTCCCTCCCTCCCTTCCTTCCCTTCATCCTTACTTCTTCCTTCCTTTTTGACCCAATCTGTTCCTTCCCTCCTTCTATCTTTCCTTCCTTTTTCCCTTCTTTCTTCCCATCTTTCCCTTCGTCCTTCCTTCCTTCCTTGACACATGCAGGAGGGCAACAGGAGGGTTAAACAGGTGTGTTTTTAGGAGTGATTTGAAGGTGTGGGGGTCTGTACAGTCTCTGATGGGTTGGGGGAGTGAATTCCTCTGTCCCCCCAAGTTCAGTGCTTGGTCCGAGGGGGTAGAGCAAGGAGATTTCCTTCTGAGGATCGGAGGGCACTACTCACCCTCATGTCGACTAAGGGCTGGGAGAAGTTTCAGAGTCCTCCGTGGCTTCTCTGAGTTACAGGGGGTCTCGGCGTAGCAGTGTATGTCCATATAACGGTTGCAAATGGATACCAACTGTCTTCGTAACAAAAAGACACACCAAAAAACATCTAAATACCTCTACTAAGTCTATATTTCAAGCTTGTTTGTAGCAGAAGCTCCTCTTCCCGGTTCGTCCAAAGTTGACGAACCGGGAAGAGGAGCTTCGAGAAGCTTCCGCTACAAAACAAGCTTGAAATATAGACTTATTTAATTTTTTTCGGGACAATTTCGCATTTCGGGGCTTCAATACAAGACAGACATTACATACGAGCAGCATGGAGGTATTTGGATGTTTTTTGGTGTGTCTTTTTGTTACGAAGAAAGTTGGTATCCATTTGCAACCGACATGCACTGCTGCGCCGAGACCCCCTGTAACTCAGAGAAGCCACGGAGGACTCTGAAACTTCTCCCAGCCCTTAGTCGACATGAGGGTGAGTAGATAATGAGTGAAATTTCAATTTTGGGTGAACTATCCCTTTAAGTGATTTGTGGGTGAGCAGGACGATTTTGAATTGTATACGGTGTGAGATGGGGATGCCAGTGCAGTTTTTGGAGGATGGGGGTGATGTGTTCTCGGGAGCGGGTGTGGGTGAGCAGGCGCCAGGCGGGCAGCGGAGTTCTGGATGTATTGGAGTTTATTGAGGAGTTTGGATGATGAGCCGTATAGGATGCTGTTGCAGTAATCTAGTCTGGATGTTATGAAAGCATGGATCAGGGTTTCGGTGAGTGAGGGGCGGAGACGGGCGATGTTCTTGAGGTGAAAGAAGGCAGTCCTGGTGATGTGGTTAATGTGGTGGTCAAACTTCAAAACACTACAACACTTTTCCACCTGACGTATCATTCATTCTGATTTTATGTTGACCCCGTGGGTTTTTCTCTCCCTTTTATCTTTTTAACTGTTTCATGATTACCTGCACTGTTTGCCCTGTTGTACTTTTGTTTTACATCTATTTTATTACTTGCTTTTGATGTTTTATTAACCTATTATTGCTGCTGCTGCACTAACTTATTCTTATTATTGTTGTTTTATTTAACTGTTTACCCTCCTATGTGCAGCACTTTGGTCGACTGCTGTCATTTTAAAGGTGCTATAGCCTACAAATAAATGCTGACTTGACTTGACTTGACTTGACTTATGTGACGTGAGGGCGGCTGGAGCTGCTCCCAACTGACATAGGGTGAGGGCAGTTTTCCTCCTGGACAGGTCTATCACAGGGCCGAACAGTGCACACTCACTCACATTCACATACTACGGGCAATTTTTTTGGACTGTGGCAGGAAGCCTTTACCAGGAGACACAGGGAGAGCATGCAAACTAAAGGTGGCAGCGCTAAACAACACACCACCGTGCTGCCTGAAGAAGACAACAACTAGCACACAGTCCAGTTAGATATCATGACACAATGTACCTATAACAATGAGTGTAAACTACAGTATAAAAACGGAATAATCCTACACTACCAAATCCTTTAGAAGAAATATTGCCTTTAAAAAATAATGATATAAGTATAATAAGTATAATAAGTATTAAGTAAACGGTATCAAATATAAAAAAAAAGAAAACATTCACACTTACTGCCTTGAAAAATACATTGAGATATCACATTCAAGAGGACAGAGTTATGCTTTGTGACCTCAAAGCATTCCTGTCATATCACATTTAAGAAAAATGGGATGGAGGCACATTTCAAATTTTATGTGCTTAGTATGGCATCTGTGCACGCTGGTGTCAAAAACGTACAATGCTCAGAAAGACTGGGGCCATTTATTACGATGACAATGTGTTTTTTTCTAGGACTGCAGCAGTGACTTGAGTGAGTACCTTTTTAAATTTCACACACAGTCACCGAGGACCCTACTCCAAAACCAGCGTACAGAGGCTCAGTGAATGTGCAGCTGAAGGTGTGGAGGTGGATCACTTTGTCCCAAAGGACGCCATAGAAGGACAGGATGCCGGCAGAACAGTCAAGATGTAGTGCTACTCTGTTAAAGACAGAGGAGGAGGGTATGACTGTTTCGTGGTGGTTGTGCCAGACGGAGTATTTACCACCAGAGCAGCACAGACTCCAGGATTTGTCATTCCCTCCAAACCTGCTGTTAGGTCCGCTGCCTCTTTGTATTCCTCTGTAAGTTACTGCTATATCAACAAGTCCTTCCCACTCAACCTCCCAGTAATGGCGGCCACTCAGACCCTCTCTACACAGCAGCTGACAAATGTCAAACCTATCTGGGTGAT
Source organism: Trachurus japonicus (assembly GCF_045865225.1). Lineage (NCBI taxonomy): Eukaryota > Metazoa > Chordata > Actinopteri > Carangiformes > Carangidae > Trachurus > Trachurus japonicus. The sequence continues at coordinate 41,809 of NW_028220918.1, read as the reverse complement.
CGGAGTAATCCATGGCCCCCTGCACCTTCGTCACAGATCTGTTGTTTTTTGACACTTTGAGGTTTCTGTGGGCTGTATTGAGGTCCGGAGTGAGCGTACTGGCATCTGAGGGTGAGAGCAATACATAAATCTGTAGCAGTTTATTATCAAGTACACAAAAGTTGTACACAAATATAAACGTTGTAAAATTGTATATGATAACGTTTTCTCTCGCTCTATTGACTGATTTCTCGCTGGCTTTGTTGTAAACAAATGCACATGGCCAGGAGGAGGGTTAGCAAAACAAAGGAAATTCAATTCAATTCAACTGTGTGGTCATTTTGGAAGATGCAGTTAATGCTATTGTTGAGCTGGACTACATTATACAAAGTGTGTCTGTTATCTAACCTACCCTCACTGATTTCAATGGGTTCAAGAAAGACCTTGACCGTCTGACCACCAAAAAACATCTAATCCTAGAAACCTAGTGGATATTTGTGCTAAATGAAAGAAATCTCCCCAAGGTGTGCCTGAGCTATGACCTTTACAAGAATGGGATGGATGGACATAATTCCTCTACCAAATAAAAACGTATTAGACTGCATTACTTTTAGTAGGCATTCATCAGATGAGATGAGAGATTTCAAACTAAGACAATTCTATGTGTCATATTGTCTCCTTGTATAAAACTGAAAACAGACTTACATTTTGTCAGACCTGGACTCAACGCATCCTTTCCACAATGATCCAGACTAAAATAAGACAGACCAGGGTAACGTCAGTGTCCACATTTATGGAAACATGGCCCTTTGCTTGTGTGATGAGTTTCAATATGTACATTATCTCACAAATGGTTCAAAGCAACATAATTTATACCATGGTCTGGATGAATCCTCGATTCTGATTGGCTGCTGGGTGTCCATTAAAAAGTGATAATGGACACCCATAAAGATGTTCCGGTAAAATAGCCTGATTACGTTCTAAATATTACTGCGCTGGCTCAAACGCTTGTTGGTAACCACGGCAACGGACACTCGGACCAAAACAACTTTTTTTCAGCGCATCACGGCACTGGAGTCTGTAAACACATAAGCGGTAAGAAGTGCACTGGCCGTCTGAAATAATACTTTGTACGTAACATTTGAGCCGTCACATCACCTCCCTTCACTGATCAACTACCAACTACTACTTTTTTTTTTTTTTTTTTAATCGCCGACGAGTGTTATTAAATAGTCCGCTCGGCTCAGCCGCTTAAAGACGTGTGATTTTAACGGTAAAAACAACATTTTAACGAAAAAACAACATTAAATTATAAGTAATTGATTTAATATGTATTTATCTCGTAAGTGACCATGGTATAAGCGGGATAATGCCCTTCGAGGTGTCCGATTATCAGAAATTAATGGACTTCGCGGAAGCAACCGTCCTCCGCTTCACGCCTCCGCGTCGTCCATTAATTTCTGATAATGGACACCTCGTCGGGCATTATCCCTTACATATCTCCCCTAGTAGTGTACCTGTACACTCCCTTGCTAACTTATCTTAAAAAAAATCAATGGCAAAACATGACGTAGTTACTTTATTCACAGCTCTGCTAAGCCAGAAAGCCTCTTTGTACCTGAGTTTTTCCAGTCTCCACTGTGGATTCTTGAGTCCAGCAGACAGCAGCTTCTCTCCTGACTCTCCTGGATGATTGTAGCTCAGGTCCAGCTCTCTGAGATGAGAGGGGTTGGACTTCAGAGCTGAGGTCAGAGACAAGCAGCCTTTCCCTGTGATCTGACAACCAAACAACCTGCAAACACACAAAAAAAGTTTACAGATTTGAAAGTAAATTTCCAAAGTACATTGCTCCCATTCATCCCGTGAGCAAGCTGATGAGCCCTTACTTGAGAGTTTACAGTTTACAGTGCTGACTCCCCAGGCCAACAGAAAGCAGTTCCACACCTGAATCCTGCAGGTCATTGCTGCTCAAGTCAAGCTCTTTCAGACAAGACGACTGTGAGCTCAGAACAGATGAGAAGTTTTGACAGGATTCTGCCCTGATGTTGGTTTGGTTTAGTCTGGTGAGAGTAGAAATGTCCATTGTTATTATCAGGATAACAGAGTAACTTTCCATTGAAAACCAAAATAAAAAAGGTTTGACAATTACTACAATTTTTAGCTATGCTAATGCTAGGTTTTTATTAATCACAGCAATGTGTGTCATTAGGTGCACAACTTTAATATGGACAGAATACCTCAACCACTACTACACTTTTAGTATGCTACTGTCATGATGTAGTGTCATGCACTTGGTTTTATCTTATACTGTTGATAATATGTTCTGTGCTTTTTGAATTGCCGCCTATGGACTGGTGTTGAAAATTAGCACATGTGCTAAACACACCCAAGCAAAGCATCTGTTCTGTCCACTGGAACAGTCTCAATGTATTTGTGATGTCCATATCAAATAAATAAACATAACATAATATAACTACTACTACAGAACTGTTCATGCCATTTAGTTTTGTAGGTGTTGATGACTGAACCATTATTGGACCAACTGATTAATCCAGGTGTGTCTGACCTCACAACAATGGTCAGGCACACCTGGATTAATCAGTTTGTCCAATAATGTAAAACAGGAAATAAACGAGCTGGCTTATTTCAGGAAGCAGTGGAGCCGTGCATAAAGCCCATTTTCTGATAATCCATTCAATATCTGCTAATTCCTTACACCAACCATGTTGATATCACTTAAGTTCTTACTACACTCTATTAAAATCTCTGATCTGCATTTGCAAAAACAAAACATTAGAATTTTTCAATAAAAATACATCACGTGACAGATTGCAAACTACAACATTTGAGTTGTAGTTGCTGCTCCAACCTGAGAGTTTCCAGTGTACAGTGTGGACTCTTCAATGAATTGCAGAGTAGCTCCACTGCTGATTCATCCATGGTGTTGCGACTCAGGTCCAGCACCTTCAGGTTAGAGGACTTGGTGCTAAGAACTGAGGCCAGTGCTATGTAGCTCTTCCCTCCAAGCTCACAACCATTTAACCTGGAGAAGCAGAGAAAACCCAAACATCAAAACATCAAAATAAAAACATTTCACAATTCATAATTTAGTTAAACAAAACTTCCACAAGCAACTGGTTTGTGAGGTGAATGGAGCTTGTTTTTGCACCAAAATGCCCTTTGAATTACACTTTCCTTTTGACTTGGTCGGTTAGGAATTGCTTTTAGCTTTGCAATGTTTAATGATGATTACACAGACATTAATTAAAACATTAAGAGATTTAGGATCCCACAGGATCCCCCCAAAAAATAAAAAATCTAACCTGAGGGATTTCAGCCTACAGTCTGAACACTTCAGGGCAACTGAGAGCTGCTCCACTCCTGAATCCTGCAGGTTGTTGGTACTAAGATCCAAGTCTTCCAGGCGGGATGTCCGGCAGCTGAGAACTGATGCCAGAGCTTGACAGCTTCTCTGTGACAGGTTACAGCTGCTCAACCTTAAGAGGAAATGACAGAAAACAGCATTATTTGTTTTTTTCCTTCTGCTTTTAAGAGACAGCAGTGTTTAAAACACATTAAATTTGATCTACTATCTCTAAACCTACACAGATTTTTTGGAGGCCCTGATCACTGGCAGCAGCTCCTGGAGGCCTTGGTCTGAGGCAGAGTATTTCCTCAGGTCAAACACATCCAGAGCTTCTCCTGATGACAGTAAGATGAAGACCAGCGCTAACCATTGAGCAGGGGACCGTTTTTTGTCGGTAAGTCTTCCTGAACTCAGGTACCGTTGGATCTCCTGCTCCACAGAGTGATCTTTCAGCTCATTCAGACAATTGAAAAGATTGATGCTTCTCTCTGCAGAGGGACTCTCCCTCGTCTTTTGCTTGATGTACTCAATCATTTCCTGATTGGTCTGTGGTTTGGTTTGTGGTGATGCTCTCAGTAGGCCCTGTAGAAGAGTCTGATTGGTCGACAGAGACAGACCCAGCAGGAAGCGCAGGAGCAAGTCCAGGTGTCCATTTGGACTCTCTAAGGCTTTGGTCACTGCAGTTTGGTGAAGACATTTTAGGTCAGATTTTGTGTTTTCTGTGTTAGGTTTCTGAGAGGCTGATTCACCCCTAAGAAAGAGATTCACCCCAGAGTTGACGAAGGTCAGGTGAACATGAAGAGCAGCCAGAAACTCCTGAACACTCAGATGGACGAAGCAGAACACCTTGTCCTGGTCCAGGCCTCTCTCCTTTCTAAAGATCTGTGTGAACACTTCTGAGTACACTGAGGCTGCTCTGATATCGATGCCACACTCTGTCAGGTCTGATTCATAGAAGATCAGGTTTCCTTTCTGCAGCTGCTCAAAAGCCAGTTTTCCCAGAGACTCAATCATCTCCCTGTTCTCTGGACTCCAGTGTGGATCTGTCTCAGCTCCTCCATCGTGCTTGACCTTCTTCATTTTGGTCTGAGCCACCAGGAAGTGGATGTACATCTCAGTCAGGGTCTTGGGCAGCTTGTCTCCCTCTCTAGTCTTCAACAGCTCCTCCAGAACTGTAGCAGTGATCCAGCAGAAGACTGGGATGTGGCACATGATGTGGAGGCTTCGTGAGGTCTTGATGTGGGAGATGATCCCTCTGGACTGCTCCTCATCTCTGAACCTCTTCCTGAAGTACTCCTCCTTCTGTGGGTCAGTGAACCCTCTGACCTCTGTCACCATGTCAACACACTGAGGAGGGATCTGATTGGCTGCTGCAGGTCGTGTGGTTATCCAGAGGCGAGCAGAGGGAAGCAGTTTCCCCCTGATGAGGTTGATCAGCAGCACATCCACTGAGGTGGACTCTGTCACATCAGTCAGGATCTCAGTGTTGTGGAAGTCCAGAGGAAGTCGACACTCGTCCAGACCGTCAAAGATGAAGACCACCTGGAACTGATCAAACCTGCTGATTCCTTCTTCTTTGGTTTCAGGGAAGAAGTGATGGACAAGTTCCACCAAGCTGAACCTTTTCTCTTTCAGCAGATTCAGCTCTCTGAAAGTGAATGGAAATGTGAACTGTATCTTGCGGTTGGTTTTGTCTTCAGCCCAGTCCAGAGTGAACTTCTGTGTTAAGACTGTTTTCCCAATGCCAGCCACTCCTGTCGTCAACATCAACCGTACAGGTTTATCTCCACCATCCGTGCATTTAAAGATGTCTTCATGTCCGATGGTTTTTTCTGGTCTGTTGGGTTTCCTGAATGCTGTTTCAATCTGTCTGACCTTGTGTTTATCACTGACATCTTGGTTTCCACACTCTGGGATGTACAGCTCTGTGTAGATCTGCTTCAGAAGGCTTGGGTTTCCTGTTTTTGCGATTCCCTCAAACAAACACTGGCACTTTTTCGCCAGGTTAGATTTGACGTGACGCTGGCAAATGGCAGCAGGCCAGTCTGAGTGGGCAAACAACAAAGACAATCAATAAGCTGAGGTACATTTAACAATGACAGGAATTTTCTTGAGGAATGAGTTCAGGATAAATTCAAGAAGAAACGCTATAGAAGAGTTATGAAAATTTAGTTTAGGGGGTCAGTATTTGTGTAAGGTTAGTTATAGTTAAAAGTGCAACAAGGTTTGCACCTGAGCACAGTGCTGGCAATTCTACAGATGATCTGGGGCCAGTTTCCCGATAACGTTTTTTCTTAGCGCTAAGAAGACTCAAAAGGTTTATCTTTCCAAAGTTGTTTGCCTACCTATGTCTGGTTCCCAAACTGTTTCTCAGGAGGTTCCTCAAGAATGACTTTGCTACTGTAGCCGATGTTATCTGGTCCTCGGCGTTGTGTTTTGGTACGGACTGCCCCAGGTGGGGTTCGAACCCTGCTCTCCTGCACCGCGGGCAACGATGCAAACCGTTTTGCCAAGAGGTCAATGCTTGGCCGTCCGCTTGGCTGTCTGGTTTGCACGTCCTTTTTTTGAGTGAGTGCACCGCGGACCTTCTGTTACACTACGAATGATGTAAGGTGCGCTGTCCACGAGAAGGTGCCGAAATTGGCTGACATCGATTGCTCAGGAATCGTTCTATCATTTCAAGCGGAGCATTACATGATTGACAGCATGTGCATTCTTTGCAAATAAAACGTCAACTGGATGCTTACATTATTATCAACTACAGCTCTTCTACAGTTGTTCAACTGGAGATGATCAGCGGTTTCCAAACTTCGTGAGTTGAAATATCACGTCTAAGAGAGCTCCAGACCAACCTTACCAATGAAAGTCGTGGGGAAAATATTCTTAGCAAAGAATGCTTCGGGAACCACATGAAAAATGTTAAGACAGAAAAGGTAAAGATTAAGAACGACGTAGCGTTACGAAGGCTTTGGGAAACCAGCCCCTGATCTGTGTATTAGGCATGATTGTGTGCCTACCCACAGGTCATGATACTGCTGAAACATTTTAAATATTTAGACTATCAAATGTCTAAAGTGATGTAATTATGTGGGTACAAACCAGACACACTAAGCTGTCATTGATTTATTCTTCTATCCTATAGCTGAGTTTCAAGATGTCTCTGGATGTGTAGCTCTATCCCCTATTTGTTCTTTATTTCATATTAAAATGTATTAAAAATCCTCTTACTTCTCTCCAGAACGTCAGCAAGTGCCGTCTGCTTCATTGTATTCAGGAAGTGCACCGTGATTTTGAGAAATGTCTTTGAGTTTCTCCTCCTTTGCTTTTGCTCCTCTTCATGCATCACGTCCTTATCTTTGCCTAAATAATCTGGTGTCAGGGTCCTCCTCAGCATCTCCAGCTCATTCTCCACAAAAGTGTGAATGTTCTTCTTAAGCGACTAAAAACATAAAATTTGATTTAATATTGACTCAGATAATATAGTGAAAGTTAACATTTCTAACAGATAAAACGTGCATTATTGCACATTTACATACTGTGAATATAGAGTCCAGATCCATTTGTTTCAGCAGGTTGGACTGATCAGTGGGAGAATCTGCTCTTTTCAACTTTTTTCTGGATAAAAACACAAGAAAACATTTACACTTCACACAGTAGCAACTGAGACTGAGGTGTATTTTGTTAAACTTACTTAAACACCCATCTTGAGAGTATGTTTCTTCATTTCATTTCAGACTGTATGTGTCTCTATAGGTGGATTGTACTGCTGGTAAAAACGTACTTCTTTTTACAAGAGCAGCGGCTTTTTCTAGGATTGTTGAGATGATCTTCTGATCTGTCACTCCTCATGGACACAGGTCTGGGTGCAGGAGAAACTGTTCTTCTCAACTTTTTTCTGAAAGAAAGCATTGCACACAGTTGGCACTAAGATTGAGGTAGGGTTAACTGAGTTTATGTTGTGAACTTATTTTGTGATAATGTATCCAAGAAATCCAAATATGTCAAGCCACTCCAGCTCATACTAATATTAATTTCTGTTTTTATAATCCTACTACTACTTTTTTCTGAATAAAAACAAAGGAAAACATTCACACTGCACACAGTAGCCACTGAGACTGAGGTGTACAGTATTTGGTTATCTTGAGAGTATGTTTCTTCATTTAATTTCAGACTGTATGTGTCTCTGTAGGTGGATTGTACTGTTGGTAAAAACTTACTTCTTTTTATTGGGGCAGAGGCTTTTTCTAGGATTGATGAGATGCTCTTCTGACCCGTCACTCCACATGGACACAGAGCTGTGTTCAGGAGAAACTGCTCTTCTCGACATTGTTCTGAAAGAAAACATTGCACACAGTTGCCACTAAGACTGAGGTAGGGTTAACTTTAGAGTTTATTTTGTGAACTTATTTTGTGATAATGCATCCAAGAAATCCAAACATGTCGAGCCGACCCAGCCTCATACTAACACTAATTTCTGTTTTTATGTTCCCATAATCCTCACCTTTGACCAGTGGAGCTGTGTCCATCTCTGAATGTCGGTGAAGGATCCTTTGACATGTCACTCCTCATGGACACAGGGCTGATTACAGGAGGACCCCTCTCCAAAACAACTCTGGGGGAAAACAGGAAGACCAGAGTGACCAAATTCATTTTTGCATAAATAACCACTTATGGGACAGCTGCAGAGGAGTTTGCTCTACATATGTAACATGTACCATTCTGCCACTGGTTTGTCTCTTGTTTCCTGTTTTATTGTGAAATTATTTGTGTCTTCTCGTCTTCCTGTGCTCGCCCTCCTGGGATTATCTCAGGTGTCTCACCTGTGTTGACTGACCTACCTGTGTTTCCTTTCTCACTCGAGTGCTTAACCTCAGTGTTTCCTCATTGTACTTTGTTCATTGGTCTGGGTTCATCCTCAGTGTTCCTCCCTGTGTTTTCTTCCCCAAGAGTTAAATAAATCAGCTTTTTTCATTTCACCACAGCAGTTTCTGTGTCTGAGTCTGCATTTGGGGCCAGGTCAGGTCCTCGTCGAACTGTGACACATTTCTTCACAACATTGTGGTGGGGCTTAACTCAACAGTTCCAAACATCTCTGCTTTCATACTTAATAACTAAATTCAAACAACTGAGGACCCAGGTACACCTAGTGTAACCAAGAAACACCTGAATTTACGCTAGTAACAGCTGCTGCCACCCCACACAGTCCATCTGCAGCTGATGTGGGCCGGCTGCTGCTGCTGCTGCTGCTGCTGCTGCTGCTGCTGCTGCTGCTGCTGCTGCTGCTGCTGCTGCTGCTGCTGTTGCATGTGAATAAATGATGAAAGTAATGATGGAGGTTTTAATGTTCCCATCATCCTCACCTTCCATCAGCAGAGCTGTGTCCATCTCTGAACATCAGTGGATGCTCCTCTGACCTGTCACTCCTCATGGAAACAGAGCTGGGTGCAGGAGAAACTGGTCTTCTCAACTTTTTTCTGAAAGAAAGCATTGCACACAGTTGGCACTAAGACTGAGGAAGGGTTAACTGAGTTTATTTCATGAACTTATTTTGTGATAATGCATCCAAGAAATCCAAATATGTCGAGCCGCTCCAGCTCATACTAATATTAATTTCTGTTTTTATAATCCTACTACTACTTTTTTCTGAATAAAAACAAAGGAAAACATTCACACTGTTTTTATGTTCCCATAATCCTCACCTTTGACCAGCGGAGCTGTGTCCATCTCTGAATGTCGGTGAAGGATCCTTTGACATGTAACTCCCCAAGAACACAGGGCTGATTACAGGAGGACCCCTCTCCAAAACAACTCTGGGGGAAACCAGGAAGACAGCCCGAGTGACCAAATTCATTTTTGCATAAATAACCACTTATGGGACAGCTGCAGAGGAGTTTGCTCTACATATGTAAAATGTACCATTCTGCCACTGGTTTGTCTCTTGTTTCCTGTTTTATTGTGAAATTATTTGTGTCTTCTCGTCTTCCTGTGCTCGCCCTCCTGTGATTATCTCAGGTGTCTCACCTGTGTTGACTGACCTACCTGTGTTTCCTTTCTCACTCGAGTGCTTAACCTCAGTGTTTCCTCATTGTACTTTGTTCATTGGTCTGGGTTCATCCTCAGTGTTCCTCCCTGTGTTTTCTTCCCCAAGAGTTAAATAAATCAGCTTTTTTCATTTCACCACAGCAGTTTCTGTGTCTGAGTCTGCATTTGGGGCCAGGTCAGGTCCTCGTCGAACTGTGACACATTTCTTCACAACATTGGGGTGGGGCTTAACTCAACAGTTCCAAACATCTCTGCTTTCATACTTATTAACTAAATTCAAACAACTGAGGACCCAGGTACACCTAGTGTAACCAAGAAACACCTGAATTTACGCTAGTAACAGCTGCTGCCACCCCACACAGTCCATCTGCAGCTGATGTGGGCCGGCTGCTGCTGCTGCTGCTGCTGCTGCTGCTGCTGCTGCTGCTGCTGCTGCTGCACGTGAGTAAATGATGAAAGTAATGATGGAGGTTTTAATGTTCCCATAATCCTCACCTTCCATCAGCAGAGCTGTGTCTGTCTCTGAACATCAGTGGATGCTCCTCTGACCTGTCACTCCTCATGGACACAGAGCTGGGTGCAGGAGAAACTGCTCTTCTCAACTTTTTTCTGGATAAAAACAGAAAGAAGAAAGAAAACATTCACACTTCACACATTAGCCACTGAGACTGAGGTGTATTTTGTTAAAGGGATTTTCCTATTGCCATAATCCCTATGGTTTTAGGGGTAGGTCCGTGACCTGTAATTGTCGGTTCAAGCTATTTTTTGATCGGCAGGGCTGAGACGTGAGCTGCTCAGCTACCGCTACAGTGGCTAATATATTTCCTGGTTTCTGGTTTCCCTCACCAAATCATCAAATACACAATCCAACAACTCCAAAACACTCTTGTGGACAAGTTGTGACCTGCACATTCACCACACTGTCTCGTAACGTTCCCTTATTATTTCACAGAGTTGTTTTAGAGGTAAATGCAGAGACTGCTTGTGCTTGCCTAAAAACTGCCCCGACGGGAATACACATCGGTGCTTTTCATAAATTTACCTCTAAAACAACTCTGTCTCGTAACGTTCTGTTATTATCTCATAGCGTGGTGAATGTGCAGGTCACAACTTGTCCACCAGAGCGTTTTGGAGTTGTTGGATTGTGTATTTGATGAGTTTGATGAGGGAAACCAGGAAATCCCATTAGCCTCCGTAGTGGTAGCTGAGCAGCTCACATCTCTCCCCTGTGAATCTAAAAATAGCTTGCGCCAACAATTAAACGTAACGAACCTACCCTTAAGACTATAGGGATTATGGCAATGGGCCAATTTGCCAAAATGTTGGAATATCCCTTTAAACTTACTTAAACACCCATCTTGAGAGTATGTTTCCTCATTTCATTTCAGACTGAATGTGTCTCTGTAGGTGGATTGTACTGCTGGTAAAAACTTACTTCTTTTTCTGAGGGTAGAGGCTTTTTCTAGGCTTGCTGAGACGATCTTCTGATCTGTCACTCCTCATGGACACAGGTCTGGGTGCAGGAAAAACTGGTCTTCTCAACATTTTCCTGAAAGAAAGCATTGCACACAGTTGGCACTAAGATTGAGGTAGGGTTAACTGAGTTTATGTTGTGAACTTATTTTGTGATAATGCATCCAAGAAATCCAAATATGTCGAGCCGCTCCAGCTCATACTAATATTGATTTCTGTTTTTATAATCCTACTACTACTTTTTTCTGAATAAAAACAAAGGAAAACATTCACACTGCACACAGTAGCCACTGACACTTAAGTGTATTTCGTTATTTACACACCTTTGAGAGTCTGTTGAGAGTATGTTTCTTCAATTCATTTCAGACTGTATGTGTCTCTGTAGGTGGATTGTACTGTTGGTAAAAACTTACTTCTTTTTATTGGGGCAGAGGCTTTTTCTAGGATTGATGAGATGATCTTCTGACCCGTCACTCCTCATAGACACAGGTCTGGGTGCAGGAAAAACTGGTCTTCTCAACTTTGTTCTGAAAGAAAGTATTGGACACAGTTGCCACTAAGACTGAGGCAGAGTTAGAAGCAGAGTTTATTTTGTGATAATGCATCCAAGAAATCCAAACATGTCGAGCCGCTCCAGCTCATACTAACACTTATGTTCCCATAATCCTCACCTTTGACCAGCGGAGCTGTGTCCATCTCTGAATGTCGGTGAAGGATCCTTTGACATGTCACTCCTCATGGACACGGGGCTGATTACAGGAGGACCCCTCTCCAAAACAACTCTGGGGGAAAACAGGAAGACAGCCATAGTGACCAAATTAATTTTTGCATAAATAACCACTTATGGGACAGCTGCAGAGGAGTTTGCTCTACATACAGTATGTAACATGTACCATTCTGCCACTGGTTTGTCTCTTGTTTCCTGTTTTATTGTGAAATTCTTTGTGTCTTGTCTTCCTGTGCTTGCCCTCTTGTGATTACCTGAAACACCTGACTTTACACTAGTAACAGCTGCTGCCGCCCCACACAGTCCATCTGCAGCTGATGTGGGCCGGCTGCTGCTGCTGCTGCTGCTGCTGCATGTGAGTAAATGATGAAAGTAATGATGGAGGTTTTAATGTTCCCATTATCCTCACCTTCCATCAGCAGAGCTGTGTCCATCTCTGAACATCAGTGGATGCTCCTCTGACCTGTCACTCCTCATGGACACAGGTCTGGATGCAGGAGAAACTGCTCTTCTCAACTTTTTTCTGAAAGAAAGCATTGCACACAGTTGGCACTAAGACTGAGGTAGGGTGGGGTGGTGTTTAGCTCAGTTGGTGGAGCACCCGCCCCATGTGTTGAGGCTGTGGTCCTCGCTGCGGGCGGCCCCGGTTCGGGTCCCGCGTCGGGCGGCCCTGTCCTGCGTGTCATTCCCCCCGTCTCTGCCTCCCATTTCCTGTCACACTCTCAACTGTCCTATCGAATAAAGGCATGAAAAGCCAAAAAATATACTTTAAAAAAAAAAAAAAAAAGACTGAGGTAGGGTTAACTGAGTTTATGTTGTGAACTTATTTTGTGATAATGTATCCAAGAAATCCAAATATGTCGAGCCACTCCAGCTCATACTAATATTAATTTCTGTTTTTATAATCCTACTACTACTTTTTTCTGAATAAAAACAAAGGAAAACATTCACACTGCACACAGTAGCCACCGAGACTGAGGTGTATTTGGTTATCTTGAGAGTATGTTTCTTCATTTAATTTCAGACTGTATGTGTCTCTGTAGGTGGATTGTACTGTTGGTAAAAACTTACTTCTTTTTATTGAGGCAGAGGCTTTTTCTAGGATTGATGAGATGCTCTTCTGACCCGTCACTCCACATGGACACAGAGCTGTGTTCAGGAGAAACTGCTCTTCTCGACATTGTTCTGAAAGAAAACATTGCACACAGTTGCCACTAAGACTAACTTTAGAGAGTTTATTTTGTGAACTTATTTTGTGATAATGCATCCAAGAAATCCAAACATGTCGAGCCGACCCAGCCTCATACTAACACTAATTTCTGTTTTTATGTTCCCATAATCCTCACCTTTGACCAGCGGAGCTGTGTCCATCTCTGAATGTCAATGAAGAATAATTGGACATGTAACTCCCCAAGAACACAGGGCTGATTACAGGAGGACCCCTCTCCAAAACAACTCTGGGGGAAAACAGGAAGACAGCCATAGTGACCAAATTCATTTTTGCATAAATAACCACTTATGGGACAGCTGCAGAGGAGTTTGCTCTACATATGTAACATGTACCATTCTGCCACTGGTTTGTCTCTTGTTTCCTGTTTTATTGTGAAATTATTTGTATCTTCTCGTCTTCCTGTGCTCGCCCTCCTGTGATTATCTCAGGTGTCTCACCTGTGTTGACTGACCTACCTGTGTTTCCTTTCTCACTCGAGTGCTTAACCTCAGTGTTTCCTCATTGTACTTTGTTCATTGGTCTGGGTTCATCCTCAGTGTTCCTGCCTGTGTTTTCTTCCCCAAGAGTTAAATAAATCAGCTTTTTTCATTTCACCACAGCAGTTTCTGTGTCTGAGTCTGCATTTGGGGCCAGGTCAGGTCCTCGTCGAACTGTGACACATTTCTTCACAACATTGGGGTGGGGCTTAACTCAACAGTTCCAAACATCTCTGCTTTCATACTTATTAACTAAATTCAAACAACTGAGGACCCAGGTACACCTAGTGTAACCAAGAAACACCTGAATTTACACTAGTACCAGCTGCTGCCACCCCACACAGTCCATCTGCAGCTGATGTGGGCCGGCTGCTGCTGCTGCTGCTGCTGCTGCTGCTGCTGCTGCTGCTGCTGCTGCATGTGAGTAAATGATGAAAGTAATGATGGAGGTTTTAATGTTCCCATCATCCTCACCTTCCATCAGCAGAGCTGTGTCTGTCTCTGAACATCAGTGGATGCTCCTCTGACCTGTCACTCCTCATGGACACAGAGCTGGGTGCAGGAGAAACTGCTCTTCTCAACTTTTTTCTGGATAAAAACAGAAAGAAGAAAGAAAACATTCACACTTCACACATTAGCCACTGAGACTGAGGTGTATTTTGTTAAAGGGATTTTCCTATTGCCATAATCCCTATAGTCTTAGGGGTAGGTCCGTGACCTGTAATTGTCGGTTCAAGCTATTTTTTGATCGGCAGGGCTGAGACGTGAGCTGCTCAGCTACCACTACGGAGGCTAATGGTATTTCCTGGTTTCTGTTTTCCCTTACCAAATCATCAAATACACAATCCAACAACTCCAAAACACTTGTAGTGTATTATCCACCTGAACTTTTTGCTTTAACATCATGCATTATGTTCTTCTGTTTTTCTTGGAACTGAAGGAAAGTGTTTAGTAACAGTAGGAGAGAGTGGGGTAAAGTGAGACACTTTTTACATTTTCTCCCCTCTAAGCGAGCTAAAATGATTTATCAGTAAAATTTACACATTTCCCATTAATTCAGGATGTTTCCATGCAATGTAAATTATCAGAATGTATTCAGGATGAAGGACAGTGAAAATATGATAGTTTTAAAAAAAAGTGGTCTTGTGTCTCACTTTACCCCAGCTCAGGGGTAAACTGAGACAAACCAGAGAAATCAATTGGGTAAACTGATCCACTTACTTTTTCCACTCTGAAACTACCATAACAACACATGTTGTAACAGTTAGAGTCCTGACAACTAGCTTGACAACCACACATTCCAGAACTAATATCGGACTAGTAACAGAATCATGGGGATTGGTCACTTTTTTTTTCTCAACACAAAGTAACAAAATCAAATACAACACAAAATGTTTTAATTAACATTCAAACGACAGATGGAACCAGTTAGATAGTCTGGGGGTCAGATTGTAGGACCCGACAATTGTGACCATTTCAAGTCCTCTTGTGTGTGGGGGGAACCGACAAAGTGGAATGTGACTAAAATTGAATGTAACCAATATTAAGTGAGCTGACTGAGAGCACATCATAACAAAGCAGTGTGGCTACAGATCATGTTTGATCACGCAAGATTTCTGGCTTGGGGGACGAAATTCTAGTGTAAATCTTTGTGTGTGGTGTGCTCACAGTCTTAACAGGGTTAACTGAGTTTATGTTGTGAACTTATTTTGTGATAATGCATCCAAGAAATCCAAATATGTCAACCCACTCCAGCTCATACTAATATTAATTTCTGTTTTTATAATCCTACTACTACTTTTTTCTGAATAAAAACAAAGGAAAACATTCACACTGCACACCGTAGCCACTGAGACTGAGGTGTATTTGGTTATCTTGAGAGTATGTTTCTTCATTTAATTTCAGACTGTATGTGTCTCTGTAGGTGGATTGTACTGTTGGTAAAAACTTACTTCTTTTTATTGGGGTAGAGGCTTTTTCTAGGATTGATGAGACGATCTTCTGACCCGTCACTCCTCATGGACACAGAGCTGGGTGCAGGAAAAACTGGTCTTCTCAACTTTGTTCTGAAAGAAAGTATTGCACACAGTTGGCACTAAGACTGAGGTAGGGTTAACTGAGTTTATTTTGTGAACTTATTTTGTGATAATGCATCCAAGAAATCCAAATATGTCAAGCCGCTCCAGCTCATACTAATATTAATTTCTGTCTTTACTACTTTTTCTGAATAAAAACAAAGGAAAACATTCACACTGCACACAGTAGCCACTGAGACTGAAGTGTATTTCGTTATTTACACACTCAATGTTAAGTATCTTTCTTTATTTCAATTCAGAGAGTATGGATTGGAATGTGTATCTTTACATACATTTTTTCTTTCTTTTTGCTGCTATGCTTTTTACTTTTTCTATCTGTGCTATACATTTCATATCTTACAAATCCTTATCTTATCTTGTCTTTCTTGTCTCTATAGTTGGATTGCAGTGCTGGAAAAAAAAAAAGTGCTAGTCTTTTATATACAGTCCATGGTAAAAACTCACTTCTTTTTGGGAGACATCTGAGATATGGGACTGGAACCAAATCTTCCCCACATCTTTCTGGATGAAAACACAAGAAAACATTTAGGCTACAGGGAATTTGTTCTGTTGCACTTACGTTATAAGTATAGGAGTGTGAGATAAGCCTGTTCAGATTTCAAAACTGTAAGAAAGTCGTTTTTAGAGTAGACCTCATTCATTCATCTTTGAACAGACACTAGTTCTCAGTAAGCAGTAAACTCCCGAGGGAGTCAGTGAAAAGTAAGTCCGAGGGACAATAATATGTTTTGTTGTGTTTTGTATCTCGGGATCCACCATTTCCTAAGCTTGCATGTTGGATGAGTCATTATCAACTCAGACATAATGTCGTTATCAATCAAACGAATTAAATGAAACAAATCTGAAAAAAGAGACAGATGCGGTGACAGCTGGGGTTCTTAAAAGGAGAATATATATTTTTAAAAAAACAAAAAAACACCAAATTATTTGGGGGGGCTTATGAATAGGGTGGCTTCAGCCCCCCTAAAATAGGCCTAATGACGCGACTCCCCGAGGGGAAATTCATTTTCACAGTTCTGCTCCAGACAAAGACAACTACACACATGCCCCAGAAAAAATAGGCAAGGCAAGTTTATTTGTATAGCACATTTCCGCAACAAGACAGCTCATGGTGCTTTACATATTAGCAAAATAAGAACATAAAAAGCAAACATTATTTAAAAACAGACAAGAGAAAGAATATAGAAAATAGAAAATAGATATAAAAAGAAGTAAAACAGAAAGGGAGACAGAACAACTAAAACATAGTAAAAAAGATAGATAAAAAGATAAAATAACAGAATAATGTTGCAGTGCAGTTAATGAAAGGCGTCAGCAAACATGAAAGTCTTCAATGTTGATTTAAAGGCACTGAGGGTTCTGGCAGACCTGCAGGTTTCTGGGAGTTTGTTCCAGATAGTGGGTGCATAGAAACTAAATGCTGCCTCACCTTGTTTACCTCTGACTTTAGGTATAGATAGAAGACCAGTACCAGATGATCTGAGAGGTCTGGACGGCTCATAGCTGAGTAGGAGGTCAGAGATGTATTTTGGCCTAAACCATTTAATGCTTTGTAAACCATCAGCAGTATTTTGAAATCTATTCTATGAGAAACTGGAAGCCAGTGCAGTGATCTGAGGACTGGGGTGATATGGTCCACTTTCTTGGTGTTAGTGAGGACTCGAGCGGCAGCGTTTTGAATTAGCTGCAGCTGTCTAATGGACTTATTTAGTGAGACCTGTAAAGACACCGTTACAATAGTCAAGCCTACTAAAGATAAATGCATGGACAAGTTTTTCCAAGTCCTGCTGAGACATAAGTCCTTTTATCCTTATGTTTTTAAGATGATAGTAGGCTGACTTTGTTATGGTCTTAATGTGGTTGTTCAGATTCAGGTCTGAGTCCATGACTACACCTAGATTTCTGGCTTGGTCTGTGGTTTTTAGCATTACTGATTGAAGTTGGCTGCTAACTTTTAATCGTTCTGCAGTGGCACCAAAAACAATGACCTCAGTTTTCTCTTTGTTTAACTGAAGAAAATTCTGGCACATCCAGTCATTGATTTGATCAATGCAGGTACAGAGTGTTTGTATGGGACCATAGTCGCCTGGTGATACGGTTATGTAGATTTGTGTGTCATCTGCAATGCATAGTTTGGTAACTTATTTTGTTGCTTTCCATAATCTGGGCTAGGGGAAGCATGTAGATATTAAACAGAAGAGGCCCTAGAATGGAGCCTTGGGGAACCCCACATGTAATTTTTGTTCGCTCAGATGTGTAGTTGTCTATAGACACAAAGTAGTCCCTGTCCTTTAAGTAGGATTCAAACCAGTGTAGAACTGTGCCAGAGAGTCCTACCCAGTTTTCCAGCCGATCAAGTAATATACTGTGGTCGACTGTATTGAATGCAACACTGAGATCTTGTAATACTAAGATTGTAATCCTGCCATTATCAGTGTTTACGCGTATGTCACTGAAGACCTTAACTAGAGCAGTCTCCGTGCTGTGGTTTGTCCAAAAACCTGACTGGAAGACATCAAAACAACTGTTCAGTGCTAAGAACTCATGTAACTGTTGAAACACAGCTCTTTCAATAATTTTGCCTAAGAATGGCAGATTTGATATGGGCTTGTAGTTGTTCATTTCACCTTTGTCTAGATTTTCCTTTTTTAATAATGGTTTGATGACTGCAGTTTTGAGGGCTTGTGGAAAAACACCTGAGAGAAGAGTTTACAATCTGTAGTCATTACATTCAAGACTTTTTTGAAGAAGCCTGTCGGCAGAATGTCGAGACAGCAGGAATAAGACTTCAGCTGTTGTACAATGTCCTCCAAGTTTTTATGGTTAAGTGGATTGAACTGTGCTATGGTATTTGTATTGGTTTTCGGTGGACATATCTTGGATGCGGTAACGAAGCAATGACTGCTTGTCTGATTTTTTCTATTTTGTTGCTAAAAAAAAGCAAATTCATTACAGGCCCTACGGAACATCATTTCAGGGGCAACGGAGGGATTGTTAGCGTCCACTGTGGCAAACAAGACACGTGTGTTGTTCTTATTTCTGGTAATGATGTCAGAAAAGAAAGATTGCCTTGCATTCCTCAGTTCTAAATTATAGATCTTAAGCCTTTCTTCTCATAATGAACTTTGAGGTTTGTTTTTCGCCACCTGCGCTCAGCTTTTCGACATTCTCTTTTTTCAGCTCTTACCAGCATGGCGTTTCTCCAAGGAGAGTTCTTCTTCTCAGAGACAACCTTTACTTTACTTGGAGCAATGGCATCAATGATGTTGGCCATTTTAGTATTGAAAACATCCACCAGCTCATTCACTGATGCCCAGGACAGGACAGGTGTTTGAACAAAAACCTGATACATTGTTTTGAAATGATTTCCTTTTGAACACTTGCGTGCACAGAGAAAGTGCTCTCAAAGAAAACACAGGCATGATCAGATAAAGCAACATCAGTTGTTCAACCCCTGAGATGATTAAGTCCAGAGTGTGCCCCTTATTGTGTGTGGCCTCTGCCACATGTTTAGTCCGCCCAATATTATCAAGGACATACCATACTTGTTGGGTGCCTCTGTCCTTTGATCTAACCAAATTTCTGTAAAAACATAAAATCAAGCTTGTCCTCAGTGATTAAAATCATTGATTAAAAATGATTTCCCTGCAAAGGACCTAATGTTTAATACACACAGATTCAGTGTCTTAGGAGTGTTATCCATCAGACTCCCAATGATAGGCTGTGGCTCACAAGGAACGGACTTTAAATTTGATAAATCTGCAGAACCACATACAGTTACCTTTGTTTTTCTATGACCTATCAAAACAGCTATTTGCATAAAGGGCCCCAACTTGTCCTGGAAGAAGTAATGACTGTCCTTGATTTTGCAGCCTGGACCCTTCACATAGTTTGAGTATTGTGTGGTTTGAGCACAAACAACATTGTCAGCTTTCTCAACCTTATCAAGCTGAGGAGAGAGACAATGATGATGCAGTCGTGGAGGGGGAGTTGGTGGTGGACGCGGCAGTGTTAGATGTCTTGGAACCGGTGGAGGTGGGCGGGTTGGGTTTTTTTGGGGAAGGGACGATGAGAGAGGGGCGAGGCGTAAGTTTGAATTCCAAGAATAGAAGAGGGAGTCAGGAGTCAGGCAGCGGTGTTCCCTCCTCAAGGTTGTTTTGATGGTGTGTATGTCTTTTTACTGCGCTGCTATCTCTTGGCTCTTGTCCTTGGCGTGGGGGGGCAGATGGGGGTGATTTAATAAGTAAAATAGGCTAGAGGCAAACAATCTTACTCCAGATTTGTTAAGGCATACCCCATCTGCCCTAAAAAGGTGTTGTCGTCCCCAGAAGATGTTAAAATTTTAAATAAAATGCACAGGGTGCTTCACATTCAGACCTAAGAAACCTGTTCAGAGCCCACAGCCTGCTGAATCTCTCATCTCCTCCTTTGGCCACTGGTCCGGAGAGTTTGGCTTTCACAGAGCTTACAGTTTTCAACATAGCAGCCACATCATTTGACCCAAAGTGAAGCACAAAGGTTCTAACAGTTGGATGTGAGGCCACAATATATGCAAATTTTTCTGTTAGGTCAGACACCATGTCTTTTGGAAAGCAGAGGACTTTAGTGTTATTGCTGAGCATGCGATTTTTACAGCAATATCGCCCACAATCAAAGCCTAAGCTTTAGCTTTCCCTGTTAGTGGGGCGGATTAGCTAAACAATCGTTCACTTTGTGATAAAAGCATGAAATTTGGTGGATGTGTTGGTGAATATGTTTCAAACAAATCTGGATATTGGGTCACCTCAAAAGCGCCCCCTAGTGGCCGTGGCAGCCATTTGTTATGCGAATAAATGAATGATTAATATAAACTGCCCTTTTAATAATACCAACTGGTGATGTATTGTATATTGTTGGAAAGCCTGATTAGTCACCTTTACAACGAGGTACAGCTTGTAAGGATCGTGCATTCATGGAATGAGCAACGGGGCTAAACGTGTGGGTAGCGCACCCCAAAAATGTGCATCCCCTGTGGGGCAGATTAGCTCAATAAATCACAAGAATTGTTTATTTTGTGGTAGAAGCACAACATTTGGTGGATGTGTTTGTGGATATGATAAGATGTGTACTTAAGATTTTTGCTTGTTGCCCGGGTCAACTAATGTTCCATGGGGGTTTTTTGCCGGTCATTTTGAATTTATGTCCGCACGAATGGCGAAAACGCCAATTTTCATAACTCCTAAACCAGACATCATACAAAGACAAATGAACACACTTTTTCATATAATTATGACACCAGGAATCAAATGGAAAGGTCACTGAGATGGTAAAACCACTCTTTATCAGAGAAAAATGAACTCTCGTGTAGTATTTTAGTATAAATTACTCAAAAAAAAGTTCGGAAATGTTTTTTCAGTCCATAATTTCTCCCTTTTAATAATTCCGGTTGGTGCTGTCTTTTAGACCGATGGAAAGCCTGATTAGTCACCTTTCCAACGAGGTACAACTTGTAAGGGTTGTGCATTCATGGAATGAGCAACACAACTATATGGGTCATTCCATGAAATTTTTGGTAATATTAATTATTATTAATATTTACCAATTTATCGGTGTCCCCTGATTTTATGTCAACCCTGTTACCCTAACCAAAAAACCCTTGAAAAACAATGGTACATCCCAGATTTGACATGATTGACAGGAGTTTGCAACATCTCTTACCCAGGATGCTAACAGCTCAGTAATAAGTAGCTTTCTCTCATCTCTTATGTGCTATTTTTGATGTTTTTTCAAGGTTGGACCGGGGGGGACAACGTCAACCCTGTTACCACTTTTTAACATATAAGTCTAAACAATTTTCTATTTCTCATAATATAATCGATATCTACAGGTAATTACCTTTCAAAGTACACAGTTTGCCCTTTAGCTAGCATTTATTTCAGCTAGCAATGGGCAAATTAGCTTGAAATAGTCAACCCTGTTACTGTCAACCCTGTTACCTTTGCAGTGTAGACAATAGAATGTGTGTCCTGTCATCTATTACTCTTGTCAACCCTGTTACCATAACTTCAACCCTGTTGTTGTCATTAATTTGATAAAAATGTTTTTAAAAAATTGAATTTCAACTGTTACCATTATAGACTATATAGACTATAGAAAATATTCTCAATAATCTCTAATTAGAAATACTGTATATTGTAAAGTTTATGTCGGTAACAGGGTTGACAAGATTAGGAAAACATTAAAACTATAATAAAATATTAAATTCCACAGCCTGAGATGACACAACATAATTTCTTGTCATTTTAAACTTTCTTTGATTCCTGGCTACTTAAAAAATAGAAATTAAATATAGTTTAAATTTTAACTTTTCAAAGTTGCAAAGTTACCAATTTCATGGAATGACCCATATGTGTTGGAGCGACCAATTTATTTATACTAAAATACTACACGAGAGTTCATTTTTCTCTGATAAAGAGTGGTTTTACCATCTCAGTGACCTTTCCATTTGATTCCTGGTGTCATAATTATATGAAAAAGTGTGTTCATTTGTCTTTGTATGATGTCTGGTTTAGGAGTTATGAAAATTGGCGTTTTCGCCATTCGTGCGGACATAAATTCAAAATGACCGGCAAAAAACCCCCATGGAACATTAGTTGACCCGGGCAACAAGCAAAAATCTTAAGTAGACATCTTAAGGGTCCTTAAAAACCAAAAATGTTTGAAACATATCCACAAACACATCCACCAAATGTTGTGCTTCTACCACAAAATAAACAATTCTTGTGATTTATTGAGCTAATCTGCCCCACAGGGGATGCACATTTTTGGGGTGCACTACCCACACGTTTAGCCCCGTTGCTCATTCCATGAATGCACGATCCTTACAAGCTGTACCTCGTTGTAAAGGTGACTAATCAGGCTTTCCAACAATATACAATACATCACCAGTTGGTATTATTAAAAGGGCAGTTTATATTAATCATTCATTTATTCGCATAACAAATGGCTGCCACGGCCACTAGGGGGCGCTTTTGAGGTGGCCCAATATCCAGATTTGTTTGAAACATATTCACCAACACATCCACCAAATTTCATGCTTTTATCACAAAGTGAACGATTGGTGTAAAATATTGAGCTAATCCGCCCCACTATGTAGCCTTTTTTTAAAGGAGCTTTCAGCCCTTATCTTGTTGCCTGAAGGTGAGGTTTTATCCAGGTTTTGAGATGGAGATTCAGGGTCCTGACACAGTGGCGCAAATCAATTATCCAATGGCAAACTCTGTTGTTGGGGAGGTTTGTTGCTGATCTTTCCTTTCACAGCTGTCCACAACTGCTTCTTGCTAGGCGCTGGGGTTGATAAGGCGCAGTGTCTGGATGGAAGCGCTGGCCAACCTGTTGCATCACAGATCTCTGGGCGCTGTGTTTTGTCTGTTGTTCTCCCTCCCGTATCCCGGCAGTGTGATTTATTCTTTGGCTTAGCGCCGAGAGAATTCCAGGGAGGACTTAGATTTTGATTCATGGGCAAGCGATGAGTCCTCCAGGTTCCAGCTAGTTTTGCTAGCACTCATTAGCCCTGAATTAGCATGCTGTGGGTCGTTGCTGTGAGATAATGGTAGGGTTGTGTCATTCCCATATACTTCTGCATTCACTTCTAAACAGCGAACTTTTGTTTCAAGTAGCCTACAGCAATCTTCTGCAGAAACTTCTGGCAGTCGTCCGATGAGAGGGGAGGCATCATATCTGATTAGCTTAGCAATAGCCACCAACGCAGTACCGGCTTTTGCTACTGCTAGGCCACGCTTTGCCACTGAAGAGGTCATAAAAAATGTTGAAAAATTGCAGTAGACCTCCTATATCTAGGATAAAAAATTACAGTTCCAGTGATTTATATGCACCTCGGATCTACTAACTGTATGACTAGTTATAACTGGAAGATAAGTTAAATTTGAAAGCAGAGCAGGGAGCAAGCAGCAAAAGCGTCTGCACTGTACGAAAGCAGGAAGCAAGCACCAACATACAGCACCAGAAAAAATACATAAATAAACAAAAACCATACATCTACCGCTTGTTGTTTAGAGCTGTAATGGCAGAGGGGACGAAACTTTTGCAGAAGCGGGTTTTTCTGCAGGACACTTGTCTGAACCTTCGACCATGTGGTGGTGGTGGGTCATGGGCGATTTGAGGGTGGGGTTGTGGTGAGATGGCGGAAATGGGAAGTGACGTAGAATCTTACCAAATCTCGTCGAGAACTCCCGACTGGTTAAGTTTAGTAAAACTGACATGTCCAGGTGTAAAATAGGAAAAGAAAAAAGTAAGTGAAGCCATTGGTTGGGTTTAGGCACAGCTAGATTGCATGTTTTCTGGGGTGTTATAGCTTCCTGCAGCTCATGTACGCCATCAAAGATGGTTATTAAGACCCAGGGTTTCCGCTACATGTAATTGATCGTGGCGCACCGCCACGGCAAAATAAAAGCCGCCACACCTTCAGAATGACGATTTTTTTTTTATTTAATTTTTTTAATGTTAAAACAATGTTAAGCAGGGTTTCCACAACCAGTTACCATTAGGTAGCTACTTTGCAGCCCTTTCCACTAGTTAGAACTTTCGACTCATGCTTTTCAATCACAGAGTTCTTTA
The DNA here is from genome assembly GCF_045865225.1 of Trachurus japonicus. Lineage (NCBI taxonomy): Eukaryota > Metazoa > Chordata > Actinopteri > Carangiformes > Carangidae > Trachurus > Trachurus japonicus. The sequence continues at coordinate 17,802 of NW_028220918.1, read as the reverse complement.
TTTCCTCCTCATTAAAAACGAAACTTATCAACCAGCTCATCCAGTGTTATAGCCTACCATTAATTAACGACTCTGTGGTGGCCAGGGGACAAGCGCTTCGCATCTCAGCTCTGTGTGTGTTCATCTGTCGCGCTCTGTTTCGATTATTAAATAGGCTACAAACGTACACACATTAGCCTCACGTGTTTGTCATTCGCGGTGTTTTATTTTGAAAATTGACCGGATTCTCTCGTGTTTCTTTGTATGACTTCCTGCCAAGATTGACACGGTGGCTCGCGGCTCGTGCACAAAATAGACCAAACGCCGAAATGATCGCTGCATGCCGCGGAGGATTGGACGCCGAAATGCCCCTGCATCTCCGCGCAGCCCCCCCCCCGGTCGGACAATCTGGTCCCGCGCGCGTGCACCCCGCCGCCACTCTTTAAAAAAATCCTGGAGGCCTCGCCTTTTTAGGAGACTAGGGGCAGCCTTGAGTGTATTGACTCCAATGGGAAAATTGAACGTGAACACAGATTATGATCAATCCTTTCGCCCCACAGTCACTAAAGTAGGCCTAAATTTTGAACTCATTTTTCAAAAGCCACATCTCTTCTGAACAGTTTGACACAAAAATGGCAATTTTCAGACGGACACAATGGAGAAAAACTTTGTTCACGACCTGTCTCTGGCTCAACAAAGCACTCTCGCGAGATTTGGCACAGATCTCCTAGGCAACGTCAAACAAACGGCCGCAAACTCCAGTGAAAATTATTTAAATAATTTTCGTCATGCTAAATATGACTGTAGTAGTGTAAATATTTAATGTTATCATAAAAAAATATAAATATATCACGTTTATCTACCTACAAATTTTAGACAGGAAGTGCATACAGTTTTTATCATGAAATGGCCGCTCATGGGGTGACGCCATCTAGCTAGCCTACTACCGCGGGTGGTTATGGCAAGCCATTTTACTAACATTTAAAAGCCAGACTGGATATGTGTTGTAGTTAGCATCTGTAATTCAGTTTTGCCTAGTCAAAAAGAACATTTCAGATATCTGCAACTAAATTCTTCCTATCCACAATTGACCCTTTGTCAAGGCCCCGCCCCCCACGGTTACTGTTGCTAGGTTGGACAAACAATGGTCACGGAAGGGTCAACTCCCATTGGAAACCATTGAAAATTAGGAAGATTTAAATTGCTAGTAAGGGAAATTTGAATTAACTTACATATCAGAAAAATGGTGTCCGTGATAGAAGACATACGTGGCTAAAGAGCGATTGAACGGGCATTACCCGACTTTTCCGAAAAATGGGGAAAAATCATTGTTTTGGTCACTCACTAGCTAGTAGCTAACGGCGCTAGCTAACGTTAGCTACAAGCTAATCTCCGCCGATCTCCCGTTTCTCCTCGTAAAACTTCACAAAGTTAAAAAGACATTAGTGGCGGTAATGTTACGTTTGCTAGATAACTTTGAAGGTATGATCTTCTCTGTCTATGAACACGACCAGAGAGTGGACTAGAGAATGAATGAGCTTAGCACTTAGCACAGTACAGCCAGGGAAAACGGGCTCACTTCTCATGAGGACTGCACACAACAACAACAAACAAAACTTTGCAGTTAACCCCTGACCTATGCCTACAGCTCCCCCTAGTGGACCACCCCCAAACCCTATTATTAAGCTCAATTAAATACGTAACAGAAGCTTTTAGTAATATTATATGTTAGGCTAAGTATGTTTATTGATGTCTTGTGTTTAGGGAATGGGATAAAAATGACTCCAATACGTTCCAGATATTGTGAGTCGCTATTGCAGGAACCCCAGACACACATTTTAACCATATTGAAAAATTATAAAGTAGTTTTTGCCCAAAAGTTGCTGTCTACCTATCTTGTTTCATAGGGTTTCATTCCAGGGTTGTCCAACCTTAGAATGTTGCGCAACACGTGACATGGGGAGAATTGGTGGAACAGCACACCAATCAGAAGGCCAACAAAGGGTCAATTGTCATTTCAGATATCCACAACTACGTTCTTCCTAGGACAAATGACGTCACTTTTGCCATTCATGTGTATGGGGTTTGTCATTAGGGGAGAGTGGGGTAATGTGAGACACCGGGTAATGTGAGACACCCCCTGTATCTAGAAAACGGAACACATTTTTGGTCATGTGACCATTATGTTTTCAAGCCCCTTCCATTTCCCCATGGTCATGAAGGAGAGGACCTCATGATGCTGTGGAAAGCATGTTTCTTTCACAAAAATATAATTTTTGCATGTAAAAGTAAACTTTCTTGGTGTCAACTTAATCAACTGTTGTGCTAAAGCAAATTGATTCAGGTAGAAAAACTTATATGATACATGATGATGAACTACCAAAATATAAAACCATGTGATGATGCTGGCTGAAAATTAGCCTGAATTTCTAAGAGAGGTCGTTTTTTCTAAAATGGGGGTGTTGGGGTAAAGTGAGACAAATGCTGCGGGGTAAAGTGAGACCATGGATGTATTATAATAAATCCATGAGTGAGACACTGTGAGCACACCACACACAAAGATTTACACTAGAATCTCGTCCCCCAAGCCAGAAATCTTGCGTGATCAAACATGATCTGTAGCCACACTGCAATGCTATGTGCTCTCAGTCAGCTCGCTTATTTATTGGTTATTAACTAAATTTTTGTCACATTCCACTTTGTCGGCTCCCCCCACACACAAGAGGACTTTTGATCAAAATGGTCACATTGTCGGGTCCTACAATCTGACCCCCAGACTATCTAACTGGTTCTATCTGTCATTTGAATGTTAATTAAAACATTTTGTGTTGTATTTGATTTTGGTCTTGAGTCACTTTGTGTTGAGAAAACAAAAGTGCTTAATTGACCAATCCCCATGATTCTGCTACTAGTCCGACATTAGTTCTGGGATGTGTGGTTGTCAAGCTAGCTGTCAGGACTCTAACTGTTACAACATGTGTTGTTATGGTAGTTTCAGAGTGGAAAAAGTAAGTGGATCAGTTTACCCCATTGATTTTTCTAGTTTGTCTCAGTTTACCCCTGAGCTGGGGTAAAGTGAGACACAAGACCACTTTTTTTAAAACAATCATATTTTCACTGCCCTTCGTCCTAAATACATTCTGATAATTTCCATTGCTAGGCAACATCCTGAATTAATGGGAAATGTGTAAATTTTACTGATAAATAATTTTAGCTTGCTTAGAGGGGAGCAAATGTAAAAAGTGTCTCACTTTACCCCACTCTCCCCTACAGATATCTACAATTCAGTTGCGGATTTCCGCTATGTGAATTACGGATATCTGTAACTGAATTACGACTAGTACTAATTCCAGTTTGAGATATCTACAATTTGATTCTGACTAGACATAATTCCAGTTCAAGATATCTTTAATTCACCTCAATTATGTCCCTTTTCAGATATCTGAAATTAAGTTTTGACTAGTCAAAATGACGTTGTAGATATCTGTAACAATTATGACTAGTCAAAATGACGTCGTATCTGCCCTTCTCGGTGGGGTCTTGCCGAAAAATGACTTCCCCCACTTCCTCAGGAAGCAATTGGGCGACATCGACCAAATTCACCCCCCCCCTCCCCCCCCCCCCCCTTTTTTTTTTTTTCTCTCTAGGCCTACCAATACTACAACTTCTATAACATTAGGCCTATATAATATTATACATTCGTCGTCACTTTACCTGCAGAGGTGGAAAAACTGCGTCACTGGAGTGAATTGACGTTTCTTGTCTGCTGGAATCCACTGAAGTCAAGGAAGCACATTCTCATCCCAGCGCATCTAACATAACAGTTTATAGGCTACTATAATTTCTCACGTGACACCGTTTGTGTCATGATGTAAATTGTCTTGAAATGGAGAGAGACTGCAATTCGTGATTTGTCCAGATGTTTGGACTGGAATGCTGTCTTTTTACAGTCTATGGATGCTGCTGAAGCCAGCTCCAGATGAGAAGGGAAGAGAGGTGAGAGAAGAGTAGCTCCGAGTGGCAGGTCCTTGAGGAGAGAAGAATGGAGAGGAGAGGGGCACTTCTCTTTTTATAGGGCCATGACCTCAGAGGTCCTGTGGGGGCGTGGCCTCACTTCCTACTGTCATCTATCCCAGAGTCTATCCCATAGACTGTAAAAAGAATGTGAAAACTTGAAAAAAAATTTGTAAACTTATAAATTCCCCCTGGCGTATAATATAAATGTGCTTTATTAATTGCATTTTACCATGAAAAACTGTTTTTGTATTGTGAAACAAAGTTTTGAATAATAAAAAATAAAAAATAAAACAAACTGTAAAAAGAAGGTCTCAAGATGGTCAAAACAGGCTTACGTTTTTGACGTTCGGAAAAAGGTGGATACAGTCATAGACATATGGATACAGTGACCAATGGAAGTCAACATTGGAGATTTCACACCTAGGTGTGAAAAGGTGAAGGATGCTGGGAGGATGAGTTCGATGGCTTTTGTCTGGGGAAAAGAAGAAACCATGTGGTCTTGTCCTCCCAACAGAACTTTGTTTATTTCTGTGGTGGTGACAAAATGTCGTCATTTTTACAATCAGGCACAACTGAGGCCAGAGAGATCATGCCTAACTGTCCACATTAAATAAGAGGTCATGAGGTCATTCATTGGTGGCCAAATACACATAAAAACTTGTTTTATCTGAGTGAGTGATAAAATAAAACCATGATAAGTAAAGAATCCTCACCTCAGAGAAGCAGAAATAAGATCATACCCCCATTCAATTAGAGCCATTAACCAATCAGAGTACAAGGACTATTGGGCTATTAGCTGTGTTTAGATTGTTTTTCAGTTATTTCGGGGGCCACAGTCATTTTATTTAGTTGTGTCTTTTTATGTCTTATAAGCAAACAAAATGCTTCCGAAACAACAATCTAACAGGTAACCAGTGTTTTTGACTTGGTGTGAAGGCACAGAATAAAACTTAAATGGGTAATTCTCGATCTAGATTTTTGAATAAAGTAACTTTTTTTCCTGACTACTTGACCCAAACAATACAAAAATCTTCATACATATATCAATTATCTATCAAATAGCAATATTTTATCATGTCACTCAGTTTTGTTCAACCTTGTAACAGCATACAAATTGTGTTAGCATCTTTTCTTACATATTTCATTGTTTTTATTGTGAAATTGTCATTTTCAATCTCAACCTTTCAACTCCATTATATAAATAAATTATATTTAACAACGGTTTAGGAAAAAGACTAACAATAATGCTGAAAAATATTATAATTTCATATATTTGATCAATGCTGCAACTTCCTGTAGCTCAGCATAAGTGATTACATGTTTGTTAGTTTGTCATGTTGAACGACCTCTTGTGGTTCTGCCTGGGAAGTGGAGTCATGTTTTTGGTTTTCAGTCATTTCAACCACCAGAGTGTTTTAGCAAAATATTATTTTTATTATCAAATAATTACATAAAAATAAACTGTCTGGTAGAAGCTCCTTGTATGTCACAGAACAAGTTGAATCCTGCATCAATGAAACGCTTAAAACATACGAGTCGAAGCCAAAACTACAGCAGATATAAAGTAGTTTCACAATAATGTTAAATCCTTTTAATGAGCTCAAAGGAGGAGAAGCTATATGATTCTCTTAAAAACAGAGAACATTTACTGTCAGTCCAGTGAGTAATAACTTAATTAAAATAAAAAATAATGTGACAGAAGAAGCTTTGCCTCATCACATTCAACAGACTTTACAGGATTATATGCTGCCAACATCTGAAGGCACAGACTCCCTGAACAACAGCGCCCACTGTGGAACAACTCCTGGTTCACAGCTTCAGCTACATCAACACTAACCAGTCCCTTTTTATTATTATTATTGCCCTCTGAGAGTCTTTTAAGTCCTTTTGGCAAATGCAGCAGTTCAGTGTTAAAAGTTCAGTTTTTTCCTCAAAATGCAGTCCTTTTAAAAACACAACAACAAACACAAACCACCTCCTCCCCACTGTAGTTTTTAACAACCCTCCCTCCCTCTCTCCTTCTGCAGGTTTCAGCCGAGCCGACGAAACCTGTTGCTCCTCTGTTGCGAATGCCGGGCGCAGCTGGCGCAGCAGAAGCTGGAGTAGTACGAGTTGGAGCACAGGCGGGCGTAAACGATCAGCTGGCAGTTGGCAAGATCGGGCTGGTCCACGCACTCCGGAGGCAAATCTATACCTGCAGCAGCAAAGTAACGACACAGACACACACACAGTCAATCTTTTTTAGTGTGCATCATGAATTCATCAGATCAGTACAGAGACCAACACGCACACGGTGCAGTTCCTCTTCTTTCTCCCACTTTTTTACATGTGCATGAAGCAGGTCTGAGTTTAAGTCTGTGCAAATTCTCAGGTCTCAGGTTAACTGGACTTTGTTTTTGTCTTTCAAGACCAGTCCCAGCCTTGTCAGAGGCGAGCAGGAACTGATGAAGCCTTTTGAATGAGAGGTGAAACGTCTTCCAAGACAAATAACCAAGTCCAGTTGCGTTCGATTTAAATTTCCTTGAGATAACTATGACCTGGATAAATGAGAAGAGTCACAGGCTTATTGTCTTTCAAGACGTTATTCAAGCCCCTTATCCAAGTGGCTTCATCAGTTCATGTTCACACACACGCAAACACTTAAAACCTTTATTTTTTCTTTCAAAAATTCAACTCAGAATAATGAATTGAAATAAAATGGCAGTTAAGTCTGATTCGGTCATAATAAGTTTCCCCTTTGGCTTCTAATGTAAATATTGGTTCTTATACTAAAACCTACTGAAGCATATTGCATTCACTTGGGGGAAAAAGCTCTTTTTTCTGAGTAATTTATTTACTTTTTTGTTTTTATGAGTAATTCATTTTTCTGTTTTTCAAGGTATTTTTCCCCCCTTCCCGATAGCTTGACTGAATTTTTCATAGTGGAGCATATAACTATCATGAATCTAATAGATCTAATAGATCAATGACACATCTAGCCGAATAGATACATGAATCCATGGTTGGCTTAACTGCAGCGGTTAAAACGTTACTTGCAGGTGGGAGCTTCTCTTGTTAAGTCAGAAAAATTATTACTTGGAAAAACAGAAAAATAAATTATAAAATAAAATGCGTAAAAATCAATTTTATTCAGATATGAAACACACAAACTGCTTTCTCGTTGTTTCAAATACTTGTGTGAACGCTTGTATAAAGATAAATGATATATTTTTGTGTTGTTTGTTGCAGATGTGAGAAAACGAGAGGACGGCTGAGTCACAGTATTTTCTTTCTCACCTTGTTGTGTGTCTTTAATGATCCGCACTTCAGCCGTGGCGCTCACCGAGTAGATGCCTGTGTATGCGTTACAGGTGTACGTTCCCTCGTCTGACGGTTTGACGCTGTTTAGGATCAGCGTGCCGTCAGACGACATCAGGATGTTACGACCGTCTGGACGCACCGGTACACCGTTTCTGCAGCAGGAGGGAGTGGAAAAAGGAAAACAATCAGGTCACATCAACATCTCCTGAGCAAAGAAACCACTCAGACCTTAGAAAATTGATTTGATTGATGAATTTAATGTTCTTTTAGACTAGGTAACTTTATACTTTGCCTGTCTTCTTTTCATTACTGGACTTTAACAGTTATCAACTTTGTGATGTAAATTCAAATATCATTTCAAGAACTGATCGTATTTAAAGGATGATTCCGGGCAAATTGAACTCGGGGCTGTATTTTCCTAACATTTTAGGTCTCAAAGAAGGTATCTGAAGATTTTCAGTTTAATTGTTCCTGTTTTACGGTAGTTGTGTCTGTCCCCGCGACGCCACAAAGCCGCATTTTTTTCCACAGACAGCGTCAGATGGCGACTCAAACATGCATCGAGAAGTTTTTTTTACTTCAAGCAAGCCGACATGTTTGTAAAACTAGGTCTAATTCAAAGTCTCGCGCAAGACCCAAGTTGACGCGCTCTGTGCGTTTACGTGCAGTCGGAAGCTCCCGTTTGTGTCATAAACACAGGAATATCAACTCTTGACTTGCTTGAAGTAAATAACTTCTCGGTGCATGTTTGAGTCGCCATCTGACGTTGTCTGTGGAAAAAAATTGCGGCTTTGAGGGATGTAAACAGCCTCAGCAGCAGAACTTCAATACGCTCCCATTCATCACTGGCAATTAAACTGAAAATCTTCAGATTCCTTCTTTTAGACCTAAAATGTTAGGAAAATACAGCCCCGAGTTGAATTTGCCCGGAATTGTCCTTTCAGTTTAATTTCATTTTAAAGCATCATTTTATTTGAGTAAGGTTTATTTTTCTGGCTATTTCATTCTGTGGCTCTCAGCATTAAGGATTGGCTCAACATGATGTCTAATGAACAAAGGATAACAACTCAGATTATGGTCTTTTTGTTTGTTTCTTTACCTGGACCAGCCGATGTTAATGTTTTCCCCTGACACCACACAGGGGAGCTGAGCTGTGCTGCCTTCAGTCACCTGGATGTTGTTTGGAGCTGTAGTGATCTTCAGGTCCGCTGGAGGGTCAAAGAAGAAATAAACATCAGATAAAACTAATTTAACTAATAGTCACACCATTTTAAGTTCATATCACAGTCATATTTTATTATTCTGATGTTTCCTGCTGACAGTGTTTTGCTCATTACTGCTGGTATCTGTGTGATACTACAACATGAGCAGAGCAGAAGTTCAGGAGTTCAGTCTGTGGTCTCTGGCAGTAACAACAGACATAATGTATGACAATGTGGATGTTAAATCAAAACACACCTTGGACCCTGAGCTGCAGCTGTCTCTGCTCCAGCTGATGAGGACTGGAGGCCGTACACGTGTAGACACCGGAGTCGTCGGACCGCAGAGGGCCGACCATCAGCGTGCCATCTGAATGCTGGGTAAACCTGCAACATCACAGTATTAACATAGTTACCAGAGTTAAAATAATTCATCCTGATGAGAACAAGAGCGTCTGCACTAAATCTCATGTCTGTACATTTAACAGTTGTTGAGACATTGTTGAACTGCAAATATCAATTTCACTGTCTAGATGGAAAACAGCACTGGTGTTGGGATTTAGCTGCAGTTACCTGAGTTGTTTAAAGAGGAACTATGCAATATTTTTACTTTAACTATTCTACATTTTTACCTTAAGTTTTGCAAGTTTTCTTAATTTTATGTTTACATATGCAAATGAGGTGCTAACTCATTAGATATGTGCTAATTTACATCGCCAAGAACAGAATCTGTCTCAGAGTCGTTTTAGGGGTAAATTCATGCAAAACAGCTGTTGCGCGTTCCCGTCAGGGGCAGTTTTTCAGCAAGCAGTCTCTGTATTTACCTTGAAAACAACTCTGTCTCGTAACGCTCTGTTATCTCATAGCGTGGTGAGTGTGCAGGTCACAACTTGCCCACCAGAGCGTTTTGGAGATGTTGGATTGTGTATTTGATGAGTTTGATGAGGGAAACCAAGAAATCCCATTAGCCTCCGTTCTAAAAACAGCTTGCATCGACAATTAAAGGTAACAAACCTATTGCTATGACTATAGGGATTATGGCAGTGGGCCAATTTGCCAAAATGTTGAACTATCCCTTTAAGTATGGGAAACCAGGGTAATGTAACCTGCACATCATCTCTAGATTTTGACTCTTTGGATATGAGATGATTCAACAGAGCAGGGTGAGGATTACCTGGAGTCAGTGGCGGGCTGTCCGTCCTTTGTCCACTGAATCCTGACGGACTGCAGGGCGGAGGGAGGGACGATGGTGCAGGGCAGCTGGGCAGTTTGTCCCGCTCGCATTTCCAGCAAAGAAGAGCCTGAGCGGTCGATATTGAACCTGAGAGAGAGAGAGAGAGAGAAACGGTGTCATTGACCATTTTATCATTTATGTCCTTTTACATATGGACAGACAACGGGTTGCGTTTCTTACCGAGGGATAGGTCCGTCTCTGGGGAGTGAGGTAGGAATCACCTGAGACGGTCCCTCTGTGAGACAAACACACAGAGTTAGAAACACAATTGAATTCACCTGCATTGTCATATTAACAGTGTTTAATTTGTGCCGGATCCTGAATCAATCAAAATCTGTAAATAAACTGCATGTACTGTAATAGGTCTCATTTCATTGTATCTGTGCTCTGTCTGTGTTTTATTTCTCTATGAAGTTACTCATAGATCGCTGGTTTACCTACTTTGGATGCATTTTAATATGAGAAAAAGAAAAGAGGGGGGAAGGGGAAAAAAATTTGATTGACAGATGTCAATTATCCGGTTACACCATGACGCAACCAGTGAATTTTGCCCGCGAATAAAGAGGAAAGCAGGAAAAGAGGAAAACAAAAGGACACAACTAAAGGACCTAGAAACACTCAGAGCCATATAGTGAAGTAAGAATATAGGAATAAGTTTCTATGGATGGTTTGTGGGGAGTTTTCAACAAATAAACTGAGGTAAGCACATGTTTTTTATGGCTAGTCTTGCGTCGCATGTTATTGATTAGGAGGGATGCGTGTGTGACTTTATGTTGTGAATTAATGAGTGTGTATGGCATGATATGTATATTTATTAGCTATATTTATAGCTGTATATTTATTAGTATATTAATTAGCTGATTGTTAATGTTAAATTAGAGACTAACTGGAATTTACAGCATTATTTTTAATCTTAACTACCATGAAAAAAAATGTATCGTAAATACAAAGGGGACTTTGGTCAAAAGACTTAAATATATTATCATATTTGTTTAGTAAATGCAGCATGTGACATTACCTGAGACAGAGAGGTAAATGTAGCGATGGTCTCGCTCACGTTCCCGCGTGGCCACACACAGGAACCAGCCGGAGTCGGCCTTAGTGAGCGGACCGGCTAACAGGGAACCGTTGGGTTGCTGGTGATGCCTGAAGAAAATATAAAATAAAAACACAAAGAACAATCACAACAAACTTGGGACAGACGGCAGAATGAAATGTGTGTGTTTGTTTTACTGACCTGTGAGTGGACAGAGCGACGCCGTCTCTCCTCCACTCCACGGTGACGGTGGAGGACGGCGGCGGGCTGACTCTGCAGGGCAGCACCACCGTCTGTCCGGCTAAAGCTTCCACCGTGGACGGGTCAGTCTTATCGATGGTCACTCCTCCCAGGGTCAAACTGAGGAGACACGAGGAGGAAACAAGGACAGAAGAGAAGGAAAGAAAGAAGGAAGGAGGGAAGGAGGTAAGGAACAGGAGGAAGGTCAAAAGTTGGAAAACAAAGGAAGTGAAGATTGAAAAGAGGAGGAAGAAGAAGAAGAGTCACTTTATGCTCTACTGTTGGTACTTCATATCAGTAGCCACCAAAGCAGACATAAAGAGCGCCCACAACCCGGCTTCAGATGAAAAGCTCAGAGAGGAAAAGACAGCTTTGGTGCACAAGAGGCTCATGCAACATGAAAAGTGACGAGACAAACTGCAAATTTCCCCCTAAAAAACACAAATCCAGACACAACTAGGGGCGTCACGATTAGAGTCAGATAAAATAATCACCGCATTACGATTATCACGATTATTATGCATTAATTAGTTTCAGAAAAGTCAAAATATAATTACATTATTAATTATATACACAAAATATTTTAACATCTATTACAGTAATATAGAACAAGTTATTGATCCCCCAGGGGAAATGTTTAAAATATTCAAGTCATTTTGTCATCTATAACAAATGTTGAGTTTATTTTAATAGTTTCTTTTATTACAAATGACACAATTCAATGTTACTTTAGGTAAATTCACATAAACGTAATTTAAGCCAGCTACTTTGGCGCTCATCTGCCTATATGGTTCTGACAAAATCTTTTTTGGAAAGTGACGGTATTTACTGTAGGAATCTTTACGATTTATTAATTGTGACGTTTAATACCGCGATTAATTGTGAAAACAAGTAATCGTGACACCCCCGAGACACAACAGATGTTAAAAATCAGAGGTGATGATGACACACAAAGGAGGATAAATTACTCTTCACCATAAAAAAAAACCCACAGTCTCCTAAGAAAGCGTAACCACCACCTTCAACACACACAGACAGCTACTACACCAACATGAGGACGGGATTTAGTGACGACACACATACGGTGACATGAAGCATCACAGCAGAACCTTTATTAGTTTGATCTAATGACAACAACATGAAGACACAAAGCCCAAAGAGGCGGCACAGTGAGGACAAACTGTAGCAACAAGGCACAGAGAAGCACAAGGTGACCGACAAGGTGAACTTATCATGACAGACAGTGAAAAGTCCCAGATGCATCAATAATAATAAAAATGTCTGTCCATGTGGGGTCGCTGTGAGGTCGTCAACTTCTCCTCGTGTTTCGTCGAGGTTAAAACAAAAAGAACAAGGCGATGCCGCTAAAGCAGGCGTGACAGTGAGAGTCTGTGGAGCTAGAAGCAGCTGCAGTGTGTTTTACTAAGCAAGAGTTAGGATTATATCATAGCACCACATGAACGATGCATCTACACAAAAAGCCTGTTGCATGAAATCAATCACATGTGATATGAAAATGGGAATTATATATACTGTAAACCTCTCTATACCGCTGCAGTGGCGAAGTTAAACCACCAGAGGTCAGTACAAAACAAGCTTTTTCAGATTGAGAACTGGTTTCCTTCATTTGGACTTTTGTTGTATTATTTGGAAATATACAGTACTAGTTGAAAGTTTGGACGCACCTTCTCATTCAATGTTTTTTATTCCTTTCTAAATTGTAGATTCAAACTTTAAGACATCAAAACTATGAATGAACATGTATAAGTTGTGTAGTAAACATCAACCTAAACCCAACCGAGATGGTTTGGGATGAGTTGGACCGCAGAGTGAAAGCAAAACAGCTCCTCTGGGAACTCCCTCAAGACTGTTGGAAAACTGTTCCAGGTGACGACCTCATGAAGCTGATGACAGAATCAAAAAGTGTGCAAAAAGCTGCCATCGAAGCAAAAAGGTGGCAACTTCGGAAAAAAAAAAAAATATATAAAACATATTCTGCTTTGTTTAAAGAGGAACTATGTAAGTCCCGCTGTTTTGCTAACCCTCCTCCCGGCCATGTGCATTTCTTTACAACGAAGCCAGCGAGAAATGAATGAATAGAGCGTTAGATAACATTATATATCATAATATTTGTGTAGTTTAATCTGTGATAAACAAGAGATTACAGGTTACTGGGCGCGTTTGTGCCACACCGAGTCGGAGGCTCTGGTCTTACAAAGGTGTTTTTCAACCAAGAGACGCTAGGTGGAAGGCAGAGAGCCTCCATTCTCCCTCATAACAAGTTAAGCCATTTATTAAACCATCACATTTACTCCAACGCTGTTTAATTAAAGGTAAAAATGTAGCAGTTAAGCTACAAATCCTGCATAGTTCCTCTTTAAACACTTTTTTGTTTACTACACAATTCCTGATGTGTTCCTTCATAGTTTTCAGTTTGAATCTACAATGTAGAAAGTGATAAAAAGAAAGAAAAACCATTGAATGAGAAAGTGTGTCCAAACTTTTGACTGGTAGTGTGTGTGGTGCGCCTCAGGTTGTGAGTGAATGATGCACATAATTTGTCTTTGGATGGTGTGTTTTATATTGAATCTGTGTCAGTTCACTCTCCTGCTCAGGAGCAGAGTGAGGTGAGGCGGTGTGGCGGCATGGCAGTGGCTCCTCCTCCTCCTTCAGCAGCGGGGGCAGCGAGCTTTTTACACCGTGCTCCTCCTCCTCCTCCTCCTCCTCCTCCTCCTGCTCCTACTGGGTTTCTTCAGGGTCTCTTACCTCGCAGCCGGGCCACTGTGCTGAGCGGCGGTCCCAGACGAAGGCCGACGTCCCCGCAGGTAGATTCTGGCTCTGTGGGCGTGCGTGGCGGCGCTGCTGCCGTTCGAACCCCCCTGGACGGTGAAGATCCTCCCCATGTTGCGGCCGCCGCCTGTCGCTCCTCCTCCTCCTGCTCCTCCTGCTGCTCCTCCTCTTCCTCCTCCTCCAGACACCGGGGTCCTCGCCGGGGTGGATGATCCTCCTCTCCTGGGGGTCGTCGGCTGCTGGCTCGGCGCCGCCGCCGCGTGACACGCCCTCTGGCACTCGGCCCGGGTCATGAAGTTGTTGCTGTTGCCGTGGCAACCCCCGTACCAGAAGTGCACGCACCTGGAGGTGATGACGTCGAAGTGGTAGCGGGCCACCCAGGAGCTGCAGGAGCCGGCGCCGCGGGGCAGCGAGCAGATGGAGCGCTCGACTGCAGCGAACACACACACACACACACACACAAACACAAACACACACAGAGCAGGTGAAGTTAGAAACATGAGTTTCTTTTATTTGTTATTTATTTATCCTGATCATTTATCTCTTTGTGTAATTTCTTTTATTATTATTATCATTTACGTATATATTTCTGATTCATTTGTTTATTCTGCTTTCTTATTATTTTCATTGCAGGCGGAGCCATCTAATAATCTCTTTGAGTTTTCGCCACTTTCAGCGCTGTAAATGATCAAATTGTTCCTTTTACTTGTGTTTTTTTTAACTGTGCAAAATAAATCTAAATCTAAAATGAGCTCACATCAGATGAATGAAGATGAATGTTACAGTAACAGTTCTCCAGTACCATAAGTTTGTTTACTAGTCGGCATTAATTATATTGAGCTTCTCAATGACCAAAACCGATACACGGTTGTAAGGAATTGCATTTGTATATGTAATTGTATGCAGTATTTCCCACTTAATCTTTATTAATTTCAGATTGTTTTAACCTTTATTTAATCTTTTTATTCCAAGTTTCCCCTTGTACTTCTCTGTCAAGTTGAATTTGATCTAAAGGGGTTCAATAAAGGTCCATCCCATCCTATCCTATCTTGTCTTATCTTGATTATTAACTCATTGAGTGCCAACCACGTAATTTTACATTTTTCGTTCCCATGCTTTGAGTGCCAATAACGTAATTTTACATTTTTTGCTTTTTTTTTTTAATTATGAAAATAGACACTTTAACACACCTTATGTGTAAATTTGGGGACTCTACGACGAGCAGAACTGAAATAGATGACGATCAAAGACTCATGAGAGCTCATGACACCCCCCCGCCCCCGATGGTGGTTTTGTGAATAAAACAAAATGGTCTAAATTGCCGGTACACTTGACTAAAACTTTGGAAAAGAGTGCGGCACTCAATGAGTTAAAATATGATGATAAAGAAGTAACAAACATGCACAAATAGGAGTTCAATACGACGTGTGTGGTTGTATGTTACTGGCTCCTTACTGTGGTTTGGTGGGTTGGGGCAGCTCTCCCCGTTGGGTCCTGCTGCAGGTGTGGTGCGGTCGTAGCAGCAGCCGTAGGTGGTGGTTCGGCACTGCACCGCGTTCTCAGTGGGGAGAGAAGGAGCAGCCTGAGCACACGCAACACGACACGACACCACAGATTATAAAGTTAGAGGAAATATTTTGTCTTTTCATATAATTCATATTTTGTCACAGATGTTGACACTTTCTGTCCGTAAGTACATAAATGCAACATAAGGCTCGCACCTTTTTGTATCCTTTTCCTTCCTTCTTGGCATTTACAACATGTGCTCTTAAAGGTCCAAGGTACAAGTTTTTTTTGTCACAGAACTCTCAGGTCTTAAGATAATCTTCGATTTTTATCGTTTATTTTTTAGTCTTTTTAGTCTTAGCCTATTTATTGTATAATTTTAGTTATTTTTATCATGTCCTTGCACTTATGCTAACTTTTAGTTCCTTTTATTTATTTGGTTTTATCCAGTCTCTGGTGTTTCTTCACGGCAAAATTGTTGAGAGTAAGATAGCGCTTCAGTTTCCTTCTTTCAAGCTCTATATATGAGTGTGTGTGTGTGTGTGTGTGTGTGTGTGTGTGTGTGTGTGTGTAGTCGCGTGACTTTAGGTTTTATTTTTGCTTTACATTTTATTTGTATGAAAAGTGCTCTATAAATAAATTCTGATTGATTTGTCTTGGTATCACTGGGGTATGAATAGTTTTATGGATTTTTGTTCAACATTTAAAATAAACATCTTTAACACTGTAACTTTACTTAAATAAATTGGTCATGGCTCCAGATTTTCCTCCATGTCCTATTTATGTCAAATCTGAGTTGAAATACTAGAAAACTTAAGAAATTCCTTGTATTTGACAGGGGTATGAATAATTTTGGGCTTAAGTGTAGGTCCGTAACATCACAGGTACAATTATACGTCACGTGTGTTTGCTTACGGTGGGTGCAGGGGCCACAAACTCAGCACAGCCCTCCCTGTTGGGGCCCTGAGCAGCCGTCACGCCGTCTTGACAGCAACCATAACTGACAAGGAGAGAGAGAGAGAAGAGGTACACACAGTAAAACAGTTTGTTCTGGACAGTTTGTACTGAAATGTGCTGAAACTTTTTTTTTTTTTAAAGGAAACCTCAGCCTAAGCCTGGTCATTTAGTGGCAGTTCCTGTGGTCACACAACCACCGGGTAAAAACGACCACACAGCTGTAAAAGTGGCACAAAGACCCACACAGACTCCATATTATGCAGCCGCAGAGTAATGACAGGGTTTGGAGCTGGTACCTGGTAGGGGTTTACAGCCAGTGCACTATCCACATTAGGCTTCGGATTCGGATTCGGGCTTTTAAAAAAAACTTTGGATTCGTATTCGGGAAGAAACCGGAAGTGGGCGCACTGACTTCAGCCGAGCTAGCCGGCTAACTTCTGCTTTAGCTCTCGGCTAACTAGAACGGGAATAAAATAATCTAATTGTGCGGCTCTTCTAGACTTTCCAAACGTAATCGGACTGAATGGATCAAATTCTGGTAGAGAAACGAGTCGTTTTGCGAGGGTTGTGACACACACAAAAAAAAAAATCCACCGTTTTATAGCCACTTCTTCTGGACTGCATAAAAGAGGCAAAAATAAAAGAGTAGTGTAGTAGAGTAGAAAAAACAGGCTTCTGAAACCTTCCTGACAAAATGAGATATAAACTGAGGTAAACTGCTACATTTTAACATTTATCTGCACACAAATACTGCAGGAGGCTATAAATTAACATGCTCCATTATAAAGTGAACTTAAACCCTTTTCAAAACCTGGACTCTGTAAAAAAGGCAAATGCACATTGCACCAAAAAAAATTGCTTTAAAGGGACAGTATGGGACTTTATTGGCTTTTTATTGACAAAAATCAAATATCGCTTTCATAAATACGTATTTCACTGAAGTGGAATCGCGCCCGCATACAAACGAGCGCTTTCTCGTACCTTAGAATGAGATGTTACAAGTCGTTACAAACATACAGGGGGGGGTTCACCGAACCTTCTCTGCCATGTTGAATCGCCATGTTTTACGTTCAGTGTCACCGTGGCCGTCAGTAACCACAAACTCGGGCCGCCGGAGCTTCTCGGCTCGGGGAGAAAGTTTTCCAGACAGCGCCTGTTAAAACTGTCACCACCGTGTAGGCTAGTGTGAGGAAGGACGGAGGCACTGGTGTTGCCTTCAGGTGCAGTCAGACACCTGAATGACGCCGTGAGTGACGCCGTCGGCAAACCGACTGGATGTTATTTTACTCGACGAGAGAAAGCCGGTAAAACGTGGGTCAGGTAAACAATACGACATCGCCATGACAACATATTGTCACGCCTGTATTGTTTTGCCTCGTGCTGGCGGACCGTTTGTTTACATAGAGGCTTGTTTATCCTGATACATGCAGCGTGTGTTGTTTTTCTGACTTCTGCCCGAGTTTACATAAACGCAACAGCAAGAATACGTGCCGACATGCAACCGCACCGCTAGATGGGGGTAAATGTCACATATTGTCCCTTTA
>NW_028220917.1:0-13446 GCF_045865225.1 Trachurus japonicus | reverse complement strand
CATGCTTCAGGATGCCATGTCATAGTATGGTTAGTGTTATTTATTGTTGTCATGTGTCTGTACTGTGATGTGGTTTTGTTTTGTACTGTGTTTTTTGTATGGCGATGCAGTCTCCTTGCAGTGTTGCCCACAATGCAATTTCCCCAGGGGAATTGATATCGGCTTCCCAAAGGGGAATTCATGTGGGCTTCACACATTATATCAACAATGCAGCATTGAACTGATAAATCTGACAGTTAAACTGTATGAATATATCCAACATAAAAAAATTATTTAAACCCATCTCCATCCCATCTCCTTACTTGTTTTGTGAGTTGCCGTACTTCCCGAACGGATCGCCGGCTTTTCCACCATCTCCGGTGAAAATGTACAAATATCCATCGAGGCCAAACAGCAGCTGGCCTCCATTGTGGTTTGCAGCTGGCTCGTCAATCTCTAAAATAACCCTGCACATATAATTGGGGAAAAAAAGAAAAAGAAATAAAGCACACTACAATCACTTAAAGGCATAAATATTAGGCTGCCATGATATGTAAGTACGTCCTCAGGGCACCTCACCCACATCCATCCTTTACATGTTAAACGCTAATGTCTGTTTGTCATTCTTATGCAAACGTAAGTGCTGACAGATATCCAGCTCTCAGCCCGGAGGAGCTGGGGGTCGGATATGAGGCCATACTGATAGTTTTAGGGCACGTTTGGCAGTAAAACATAATGAGGGTGAATGTTTATCAGAAAAAATACTGTTCTCCTCCTCGCACGGCTCAATGTTGAGACTGAATATGAAGCCAAAGCAGCTGACTGAAGACAGGTTGTTTGCTTGTTCTAGAAAAGTGACACGTTTTGATTTTGCATTTTTTTGGCACACAACAGGCAATTCTTTCCATTTTGAACTGACTTATTGATTGATTTACTGACTGATTGGGTTCAGTTTCCTTCATATAACGATCTCTGTATCAACCGACAGGCTTTTTTCTAGAGCAGACATGGGCAACTTATTCCTCAAAGGCTGGTGTAGCTGCAGGTTTTTGTTCCAACCAATCAAGAGCTCACAGTTTGACCATCTACCGTCTGAAAACTGAGATCTATTGATTAAATGAGTCAAGTCTGTAAAGAAAACCTGCAGCCACACAGGCCGGCCCTTTGTGGAATAAGTTTCCCATGTCTGTTAGATGTCTTTCTAAAACAAAAGTCAACATATCCCCATCGGACAATCAAAATAAATCCAGAATACAAACTGAAATTCATCCTCAACGACACCAAGGTCACATGAAATACTATGGAAACATATCTGCACCTTTATTCAAATGGAAATGCATTTTGCAAAATTAATTTCCATTTGAATAAAGGTGCAAAAATGCCATGGCAATATGACATTTGATTAAATCCATTTTAATTCCTAATTTTCATCAAGATTATTAAAACTATATTGAGGATTGCATTGCCACATTGAATATTGAAATGTAAATTGCCATGATCACTTTCAAAATTGCACATTGGATTTTCCATTTTGCAAAATGAATTGCCATTTGAATAATGGTGCAGATACGCTTCCATAAAATACAAAGACACTGCTCTTCAGAGAAAATATTAGACCTATATCTGCCTACTTCAATTACCAGTGGTAGGGTACCAGTTCCTAACTGGGCACATGGGGACCTTGGTGCTCTGTGTAACAATGAGACAATATAGATATAATGTGGTAATTAATTGGGTTTAGACATGGCAGTATGAGTATTTTATGTTTGGATAGACTTGATAAAAAGGCAGATTTTCCAAAATATCAAAAGTATTCCCACAAGTGGTGCAGACTGTATCTAATACATAATTGTATACATTTGCATATTTACAAAAAAGACATGTTCAGGCACTGCACTGGAACAGGATGTAACAAAGTCTGTATCATAAATTAATTTATCTGACTTTTATTGTGATTCTCTCTCTCTCTCTCTTTCTCTCTTTTACTATTTATTGTTGAGTGATTTTTTATTGTAGAACATTGAAAAGTTGACATTACTACTAAGAAGATCATTTAAATCAAATCGGGGCCCCAGGAAGTTTGGCCCAACTCTGGAGTATGAGTCACTGTGTCAATCCTGGTAAAATAACAGCCCAGAGGGTGGATGGCAATATAATACAGTACTATATTTCTGTCAATGGTGCCTGCATGCAGAGCCACGAGAAGAGAAAGAAACCTCCTCCCACCTCTCAGAATAAGGATCAGCCACGTTCATGTCGTAGTCGGACACCTTCATCTCACTGATCCTCACTCTCTCCAGTTTACTGTTGACCTGGATCGAGTAGTAGATGAAGAAGCGCCCGTTGTCTCTGTACTTTGGGTGGAAGGCCATGCCCAGGAAGCCCCTCTCATCCCCCATCCAGGGCGTGGTCAGCACCTCCCCGCTCACGTCCAGGAAAGGCCGCTCCAGCCGGCTGCCGTCGGGCAGGTAGACCCACACGAAGCCCACCTGCAATTCAAGCATGTTAATGCACCTGCGTTGAACATTTATGCTTTAGGTCAGGGGTTCTCAACTAGTCTCACTCTGGGACCCACATTTTCCCATGGTCATTAAGTCGCCACCCACTTTTATAGAATTCAAACCAAGAATTTTTTTTTAAAGCCTTTAAAAACTAATTTTGCTCTTTATTGAGCAAAGTGCATTTCAGGGCACATGAATGAAACTGAGGAGGACCATGACAACTGCATGTACGGAAGTGAATAAAAAAATATCAAACTGCACAAAATGGAGACCAACAAAATGATATATTTGACTTCTAATGCATCTCTGCATTCAGAGCATATTCACAAAAGTGAATAAATATCAAATTGCACAAAATAAAGACCCACAAAACAAGGTATTTTCACTGCATTCAGGCCACATTAATAAGAAACTGATATCTTTGCATTCAGAGCAAATGGAGCAAATAAGAAGAAACTGAGGAGGATCATTACAACTGCATGTGTTCACGTGTCCTTTCAAAATGAGTTATTTTTCAAAATAAAAGACATGTCCAACATCAGATGTGCATTAAATATTATTTACTTTTTTGACCAGCTGTCCGTGACCCATCCAGAACGGGTCCGCGACCCACTAGTTGAGAACCACTGCTTTAGGTTATCTCATGTATACTCTTCTATAATCATGTAACTATTTTATAATCATGTAAAAAGCTATATTATTCCTCTTGATCATGTTAACTCATTTACATTGTTCTACTTAATATGCATTTCTATAATCTTGTTAACATCAGGATAAATGACTTTATATAATTATTTGTATAAACACTGTATTGTTGGAATAAGTGTTTGATTTAATGTGGACCCCAGGAAGAATAGTCTTCATCTTTATGTAGACTAATGGGGATCCAAAGAATACAATAAACAATAAACCTGCTCTGCGATGAACATCCTGTGTGTGTCGTCGCCGCTGTGCAGCATCAGCACAGGGTTCCTCAGGTTGTTGGCCACCTCGGTGAGGCACAGCTGGAGACAACCTCTGGGGTCTTCCACCACCTGGCCCAGGTTGCTGTTGAGGCCGGGGCTCTGCAGCACGTTGGGGTAGCAGTAGTCCTGGTCGGACAGGTCGACCAGGCTGCAGAAGGTGGACACGTCCCGCTCAGACGTGTCCTGCAGCAGCCAGTTCTCTGTCAAATATCTGACCACGTGGCCACATTTACCATGAAACTCTGAGCAGTAGTCAAAGCAGAGGCCGGGCAGCTCTCGGACAGGTGTGTAGGGGTCCTCGGCATCGAACAGGTGGGCGGCGTAAGGCGAGCACTCCTGGATGGGATCAGATTAAGATGAGTTAAAGGGATAGTTCACCCAAAATTCAAATATATCTACTCACCCTCATGTCGACTAAGAGCTGTGAGAATTTTCAGAGTCCTCCGTGCCTTCTCTAAGTTACAGAGGGGGGTCCGCGCAGCAGTATTTGTCCATATAATGGTTGTGAATGGTGCTCACTTTTCTTCGTCCAAAAAGACACACCAAAAAACATCCAAATACCTCCATACTGCTCGTCTGTAATGTCCCTCTTGTATTGAAGCCCCGACATGAGAAATTGTTCCGCCGGACACAGGAAGAGCAGTGAACCGAGACACTGGGAGCTTCCGCTACAAACAAGCTTGAAATATAGACTTTTTTTTTTTTTTCGGAACAATTTTTCATGTCGGGGCTTCAATACAAGAGGGACATTACAGACGAGCAGTATGGAGGTATTTGGATGTTTTTTGGTGTGTCTTTTGAGAGTGGTGAGCACCATTCACAACCATTATATGGACAAATACTGCTGGGCGGACCCCCCCGTAACTCCGAGAAGGCACGGAGGACTCTGAAACTTCTCCCAGCCCTTAGTCGACATGAGGGTGAGTAGATAATGAGTGAAATTTGAATTTTGGGTGAACTATCTAACCCTCTTAAGATGAGACACTATACAAATCATCATTGAGACATTTCATTCCCGTCAACAATCAGACGGGGGAGTATAAATCAAGGGGACTCTTGTGTTGACTTGATCGTTGACAAATAAACCAATTGCATCACAAATTACAGTATTTAATATAGGACATTTCAGCAGCTCCACACCTCCAAACCTCCCTTACTCCCCAGGGACATTTCCAGAGATGGCAAAAGTACCCAGATTCTTTACTCGAGTAGAAGTAAAAGTACCTGTGTAAAAAACGACTTAAGTAAAAGTGAAAGTACTGATCCAAATATCTACTCAAGTAAAAGTAAAAAGTACAGGCTCTGAAATTTACTCAAAAGTATTATTAAAAGTAAAAAGTATTTCCATTGCACGATTCACTGCAAAGCAAATAACCACACGATAATTCATCTTGAATCCGTTTCATCAATGTTATTGTTCACATAGCCTAAGTTTACCTGCCGGACACAAAATGTATCCTAATGTACTTCACTATGGTGAATCGTAGGCATTTGTATTGTACACAGAGGTGGCAAAAGTACTCATATTCTGTACTTAAAGCAGACGTAAGCGATCCGGTCGTTTTGGCTAATGCTGCGTTCCAGGCAGGCTTTTGAAACAACACTTACGACTTTGTAGCGTTCCAGGCAACCCACTCGTGTTTCTCCGACCTGTTTTACCTGTGAAAGTCACTATAACGGCCACTCGTAACTTCTGACCCGTGAACTCGTACCAGATCGAACTGGTACGACTTCACAGGTCGGAAAAACACCAGTTACGGGCTGCCTTGAACGCACCATAACGTCTTGTCAGCCGATGGAGTTAGCAGCCCCCGCCCTCGTCATGGATCTATTGGTCCTCGTCCCTACGTCACCACATTCAGGCGCATCCCTTGGCTGCACACACAGAGAGGACCGCCCCTTTATGCCGTTCTCTCTCCTCATTGGATAAAGGTTGTAGGATACAAGGAAAGTTTTCTCCTCGGCTCAGAGCAGAGCAGAGTGACTGACAGACCCGTGTTTCAGACCAAACACTCTATTCATTAGATTCACATGACGTCACTGTGTTTCTGCGCCGCCATATTTGTGTCCGAATCAGGGCAATCTGGACACAGATCACAGCGTCACGTTACCAGAACAAGTGGAGTAGTAGGAGGAAATCAGCAAGAGACCGAAAATTGAGGTTATTTGAAAGATGCCAGGATTATATTGTGCTGTTGACTGTGATAGCAGTCGCCAAAAAAAACCCCGGACTGCAGTTTTATTCCATCCCAAAAGACGTAAAGTTATAGGCGGAATAAATAGTTGACTGCAGGCAGTCTACTGTATCAGTGGCAGCGTGGGCTGTGACAAGTCTCACAAAAAGAGGGGATTCACTTTTTTTTAATAACATGGATATATTGAATTCTGCATTTTGATTACTTTCTTATTAATTACTCACCGATTCTGCATTTAGGGTCTTTTATTTCTGTATAACAGACCGTTGCTAAGTAAAACGGGCCGTTGCTAGGGACGCCGCTCTCATCAGCGGAGCAGGGCAGAAGAACTATAAGGATTTTTACCTTGTGTTTCATTTTTACCAGCTTCAGACTAATTGTGATGTTAGAAAAATGACTTGTAGCTTGTTAGAGGGAGAGTGGAGGCCCTCTGCCTCCCTCACCGCTGCTGGAACCAAACCTGCGATCAGAGCGGACAGAGCGGACGGGTCAGCGCAGTGTCACAGCTGTGACCAGCTGTGTCTGTGCCACCGCGAGTCCGTGACACAAACGTGTCCCGTATCGTAATCTCTTATGACAGACAGGACGACATAAATGCGCACATCGTAACATTTACATGATAATTCATCAATCTACTGATTGATTATCAAAAGCTCGTTGAAAACAACTACACACGAGTCGACCGAGAGGAGGGTGAGGAGCAAACAGCGGAGAAGTGACCGGACTAAGGACTTTGATCAACATTACGTCTCAAATTAATTAATTAATTCATAAACTGTGTAATAAGTGGGATAATATAGGGTTTGTCTGTTGTTATAGAGATATAAACCCAGACAGGATGTATGAAACCCTGTCATTTTGTCAAGAAACTGTCATTTCCATCCTGCGGTTTCATGCTGTCATATGAGGAGACCTGTCAAATCAGACACAAATATGGCGGCGGTCCCTTCGACGTGACGTCACTGCAACCCATGAATAGAAGTGATTGCTGTCGGAAGATACAACTATTTAAGACTTATATTAACACAAAAATATCGCTTACTTCTGCTTTAAGTAAAAGTAAGAAAGTACAGGCTCTGAAATGTACTTTCAAAGTAAAAGTAAAAAGTAAAAATGAATTTTTGCCGTTAATGAGCTACATCATTTGATAATTTTGTTAAACAAAAAAAGTTCAGACAGAATTATCAAGATTGAACTGACCAGAGGCAGTGTTTCCCAACGTTTGGGCCGCCACAGACTCTCACTAAATAACAGAGATGGGACCAAGTCACACATGTGCAAGTCTCAAGTAAGTCTCAAGTCTTAACCTTCAAGTCTCAAGTAAGTCCCAAGTCATTTTTCTTTGGGCAAGTCAAGTCAAGTCAAGTCACAGGTTATGTCAAGTCAAGTCCAAGTCAAGTCGTGCATAGGTCAAGTCAAGTCCAAGTCAAGTCACATTATTGCAATTTCACCCGCAGAATCTAATCTAAATAAAGTGAAGACAATATATTAGAATAGAACATCTATTATGTCTTATGTCTTATCATGTCTTATAATGCATTAATGAGCCTCTTCATACCTGATCTGATTACAAAAGGTTAAAGCAGAAGTAAGTGGTCCGGTCGTTTTCGCTAATGCTGCGTTCCAGGTAGGCTTTTGAAATCGTAAATTACAGCTTCAAGTCACAACTTACGACTTTGTAGCGTTCCAGGCAACCCACTCGTGTTTTTCCGACCTGTTTTACCGGTGAAAGTCACTATAACGGCCACTCGTAACTTCCGACCGGTAAACTCGTACCAGATCGAACTGGTACCACTTCACGGTCGGAAAAATACGAGTTTCCTTGAACGCACCATAACAGTCCTCGTCCCTACGTCGCCACATTCACGGCGTCCCTTGGCTGCACACACAGCCCTGCATGCCGTTCTCTCTCCTCATTGGATAAAAACTGTAGGATACGATAAATGTTTTCTCCTCGGCTCAGAGCAGAGCAGAGTGACTGACAGACCCGTGTTTCGGTCCAAACACTCTATGTAAGTGATTGCTGTCGGAAGATATAACTATTTAAGACTTATATTAACACAAATATATCACTTACTTCTGCTTTAACTCCTACTACATCAATAGAATAGAATAGAAAATCTATTAGCTATATTCTATCATGACAACACTATTCTCAGCCTGCACTCATACCAAGTAGTTAGATATTAATTTGATATTTTATATTCAAAAGTCAAAGAATGTGTAACATTGAAACATTCCTGGATGCTATGAGTGACAGGCAAACAGCTGTGTAGTCACTGCAGATTCTGCAGCAGTGAGAACGTGAGGCTGAAGGAGAGGAGATTTAAAAAAAAAAAAAAAAAAAAAAAGGACACGTTAGCTTCTCGCTATGGTAACGCTGGTAACAAGTGACTGTTAGGTCTATTGGTTACTGTGCGTTTGTCCCAACTCTGAACAGCGGCGGCGACGCAGCGTCAGGCCGCTCACCGTCACTGAAACTCCGGATGAAATCTCCGTTTAAAAACACTGAGCTGCGAGCGTGATAGCGCGCCATGGATGTATTATATTATAATAGATCCATGTAGCCCGCTGCAGCGACCCTGGAGGCCCCTCCGTACTAGAGTGCCTAGAGAGACCTTGAAGTAAATGCTAGTTTAAAGTCATGTAAGAGCAACGTTATTGTTCATTTTGAGTCCAGTAATCACATTGTTTAGCTCAGCTTTTATTCTTTTAGTGAACTCCTGAAGGAAATGTCCCCACTGTGTTCACCAGCTTGTCTCTAAATATATCTGTCTGCTGTCTGTGGTGGGCTTTTGATCAGAATCTGAATCAGAATTGCTTTATTCACCTAATATACACCATACACAGGGTTTTTTTAGGCACTAGGCAACAGAAACAAGCAAAATATACAATAAAAACAATATAAAAGATGCACTTTTCAGAGCGTTTATCTGACAACAGGTCCCTGCAGCCAAGAATGACACAAAGACAGTGATGAGAATGAACTAAAATGATAAACCAGTGGACAAACGATGAGGTGAAACTAACTGTAAACCTGCAGATTCAATAATCTTTTCTTGTAGTTTTAATCTGTTTTATTGTTAGTCTGTCTTTTTTCTGGTTCCTTTAATGTTTACTTTTGTTGACCTTTGATTATAGAGCCAAGTGTGTGAGTGTTTATGTGATTACAGCCCCATTATGATGGTTTTAGTTTCCACTCACTAGAGGGCATTCAAGTGACGAACTGGCAGCTAATGGTAGGTGTTTTCCAAAGACAAATAACTCATGACTGTGCAGCTGGAAAACCCCTACGCTTTAATGAATTTTGTAAACACTCCTAAAATAATTACAAGAGTAATATTAGAAGGTGTCAACAAACAATTTCGACAAAGCAGGTTTGGCAGGTGCCGTTGTCGTTGGAAGGTGTTTCCTACTGTGACTGCGGGTGTTAAAGTGTTTGTGGACAGATTTTGTGACTCTCATGAAACTTGAGACAGGTGTGTAATTCAGGTAAAAATTAAACTGAGGTCAAAAATAGCTGCGGTCCAGCCCGTAACAGCTGGGAAGTCATGTGATTAAAAACCACTGAGTATATGGGTCAGATTGTCAGCATGTTCGTGGCTGGTGAGCTGCCAGGATGGCCTCTAGCTTTTTCTTATTGCTTATTATTTCATTTATTAATCCACCATTAATCCTTTTAATGTAAATTTCTTTCATCAAATCTAGATATTTAGTTTCACTTTACAGAAGACAAGTCAAATGAAAACAGAAAAATCAGTAATAATCATTTATTTAATTCTGATAAACATTTTGAATTGAATTATCTGTAAGAGATTAAAATCTGGAGAAAAGCAACAAATAAAAACATAATATCAAGAAATTAGATAAAATACAGCAGTTTTTGGTAAGCCTTTAGTTTACAGGCCGCTAATTACATGGTATTGTCAAGAAAAAGCCAAGAAATAACAGTCAATTTCATAATAATGTCATGTTTTTCATGAAGTCAAAAGATTACACGTGGTTTTCATGCTTTGAATTTTTTGAGAAAGTCCCGCGAGCTGCTCAGCGCTACGCTACGGAGGCTAATGGGATTTCTTGGTTTCCCTCATCAAACTCATCAAATACACAATCCAACAACTCCAAAACGCTCTGGTGGACAAGTTGTGACCTGCACATTCACCACGCTATGAGATAGCTTGCGGCTCTGCTCCGCCATTCTAAAAATAGCTTGCACCGACAGGTAACGGTAAAGGTAACAAACCTACTGCGAAGACTAAAGGGATTATGGCAATGGGCCAATTTGCCAAAATGTTGAACTATCCCTTTAAACTAGATGTAGTGGTGTATTGTTTCGTGTGTCAGGACTTAACCTCAGTTTTTTTCCTCCTCTTGTGTTCAGAGGCGTGACTGAGGGCGTCACTCTGCTCCTGCTCGCGCTGCAGACCGGTCTGTTGGACATGCACTCTACTCCGTACCAAACCCCCCTCTCACTCTCTCCCCCTCCCTCTCTCTCTCCAGCGGTCCTTTCAAAATAAGTGCATAAAAAGTCCGGGGGAAAAAAAAAAAAAAAACACCGACTGAGCTGGTGCCGTGGCGGTGAAAAATTCAGCGGTGGCGGCTGGTCATTCAAGTCATTCAAGTCATCGTGTCTCAAGTCAAGTCAAGTCCCGAGTCTTTAACCTCCAAGTCCGAGTCAAGTCGCAAGTCTTTTATTTTTTGTCAAGTCAAGTCAAGTCGCATCAAAATAGCGACTCGAGTCGACTCGAGTCCAAGTCACAGTGACTCGAGTCCCCATCTCTGCTAAATAATAACAATAAGAATTTTTAAACAGCGTTTCACCACCTCTCATCTCTGCCAGTCAGTCCACCTGCCGTCTCTCTCGCACCACACGTAGCCTACACGTACGCGCACACGCGCGCACACGTACACACAGACACGGGCACATGGACAGGTTGTGCTTTGCCGCTCGTAAACGGTAAATGCGCTATATTGCGCAGATTGTACAGTGTTCAACCCCCCCCGTCGGATAGTCCGACCACCATCGCTTCCTTCCTCCATGCTGCTGCCTCCATGTCGCTGCTACAGTACAAGTTGGTAACTCGGTTCTCTCTCTACCGCCCCCCTCCCTCCTCCCTTCTCTAGTTCGTCACGTCTTTTACCGGTGCTTTTACGTCGTGTCAAAAAAAAAAGTAAAGAGCCTGTTTTTACAATGTAAGGAGTAGAAAGTACATATTTTTGCGTATAAATGTAGGGAGTAAAAGTAAAAAGTCGTCAGAAAAATAAATACTCAAGTAAAGTACAGATAGGGGAGCGCCGGGTCGATTGATACACGGGACGATTGATACACAGCGATTTCCTCGAAAACCACACAAGTTTGAGCCGTCAGATTTTGTCACTATGTTCAGCACTCAACACCGACCAATCCTGGGAAAGCTTGTGAAATTACGTCACGCCATTCAAAAGTTATTAGCGCGAACCTGTTTTTTTTTACTACGGAAAGTAAAATGTTACGTGCGGTAGTTTTTTTTGTGATCAAAAGTTGTATTGTGTGTTTCATGCAATAATAATATGATCTATCACAGTCTTCAAGAAAAGGTTAAAGGTGCAACTTCTGAACTCATATTTACCATCGTAATCTGGGTATGTCTGTTTTATGTCTTTGTCTATTGTGAGTTATTGATCTGTCTTGTGATTGTATGATATGCATTGTTTGGTATTATGTATTGTCTCATTGTCTCTGTCATTTCTGTGATGTATGTTTTGTCTTGTTTTCTATCATGATTGTATGAATATGTAGGCTAATACGTTAGTATTACGTTTGAGGCTCCCGCCATAAGCTTTAAGTAGCTTCTTGGGAGACCTGGCGCTCCACACATCTGCTTCTGTTCTTTTCTGCTCTGTCTACTAATGTCATGTGTGTTGTGCGAAATAAATACTGAAATACTGAAATACCTAACAACAGATGAATTCGTACATAAACATAAACTATGCAATGTCATAGTTTTGAAGTTTAGAGGCAAAACAGGTTGAAGTGTCAGTAGTCGCTGCAGGGACGATTGATACAGCTGTTTCAAATGTCCCTCACGCCTCCGTGCGTAGTGGTTGTGGTCATACTGCGCGATCAATATCTGTATATAAATCACCGTATTAATACTCTATTGTTCTGCAATGAACAACAACCGATAATAAATACCACATATTTTTAATGAACAAAACGTGTTTATGACATGAATCAACAGATATTCAGCAAAGTGAGGGGAAAATGCCGAGGGGAAAATGACAATATGTTCAACTGTGTCTCCATAAACATGACTTAGGACAGGGAAATAAGTAAATAAAATGAAAATGCAGTCGTCCAACAACTCGTACAAAAGAAGAAAGGCGAGTTTAATCGAAATGCGGATCTTGACAATTAGGGTGAAGTCAGGTAAAATGGGCCACTTTTTGGTAAACGATTAATAAGACCATCAAAAACGCTATGCATGAACTCCATTGATATTTTTAAAAATCGACATAGGTCTCTTAAATGTTTCTGTGTGAAAAAAAAATTAAAAAGTATAATTATTTTGGAATTATGAGAGTTAAAGTATCGGGATATTCCCTCTCGAGGTACGATGAAGGTTCAGGTAAAATGGGCCAGCCGTTCAGTTAAATTGGGCCAAGAGAGAACAACACAGTAATTTTAGCAGAAATCATTTAAATTTTAATAATTAATTGACACTACTACTAAACTACAACACTAAACTTAACATTAACAGTGAATACATAAGAGGTTGAAGACATTTTTTAATCTTAAAATGCATTTTAAAATTACACGATCATGTTGTTGCTATGCTCTTTGTTAACTGACTATGTTATAGGCTCTTTTACTGTGTGTGTATGTGTGTGTGTGTGTGGCATTATAGATGCCATTTTTTCCCCCACAGTGCTAATGGCACCATGAGTGGCACTGACCAACCTTGGATATATATCTAACTTTGAACATGTTTTGCACCCTCAATTTCTGTGTAACTTCAGTGTAAGACTGTGTTTTGTATGTGGCCCATTTTAGCTGAAATGCATGGCTCAATTTACCATGATGCATTAAGGTAAATTGAGCCACCCACAAAAAATGCATTTAAATTAAAAATAAGTAAGCTTAGCAAGAATTTTGCATTCTATCCAATGGGGGGAATCACAATGTGTATTATAAATCACATTTTTTATTGTAGATCTGTTTTTTTACGGAGTTATCAACCTTATCAGTTTCAAGTGAAATTTGTTTGCCAGGCCACTTTTCGCACACTTCTCCTCAGCAGGCTGGATATAAAGCATTGTCCCACCCACAACAGCAACCAGAGACCACTCAAATCAATTGTTTTTTTTCAAGTACAGTTGTTGCAACAATTTGAAATCATTTACAGCCATTGCCTGTTAAAACTTAAAAAGCTAGGAGGCTCAAACCTTAACTGGCTCATTTTACCTGATGGCCCAATTTACCTGATGTCACCCTAATTACGCACGGGACAAAAATATTTATTTGACCTATTTATATTGTGAGAAATTATGTGACATTTTGGCAATAACGAGTACACTAGTATGTTGTCTGATATGCTGCATAAAAACGAGAGTAATGACAGTAGTTTCTGTTTAAAACATGCTGTTTCAACCGTCCCTCCTCTGTGTCCCCATCGACCCGCATAGGTGGGGCGTTTGAGACAAATGTCAACTCATGTTCAAAGTTATAAAACAGCGCGATCATCCAACATATGTGTTAAATTACACTTGTAACTAAGAGAATACACATGTGAGTTGTTGATCACATGATAAAAATGTTTGTGTACA
>NW_028220916.1:0-12890 GCF_045865225.1 Trachurus japonicus | reverse complement strand
GCTTAGCCAAATTACTAGAGTCCTCAATAAACCTTCAACTCAAAGAATTCCTGTCAACTAATTTCATTCTGAATCCACATCAATCTGGCTTTAGGCCACAGCACAGTACTCTCACTGCTACCACTCTGGTCATGAACAATATTATAACTGCTCTGGATAAAAAAAAGTCATTGTGCTGCCATATTCGTTGACCTTTCCAAAGCCTTCGACTCAGTCGATCACACACTGCTCTTGGAAATATTAAATAAGACTGGCTTTGGCCCCATGACTTGCACCTGGTTCAAAAATTATTTATCAGATCGACGACAGTTTGTTTCACTTGGCTCTAGTCGTTCCCACCCCTTACCCATTACAAAGGGTGTGCCACAAGGATCAATTCTGGGCCCTGCCCTCTTTACATTATATATAAATAACATATTTTCATCATTATCAAACTGCTATTCCCATCTGTACGCAGATGATACAATCTTATACTGCATTGCAAACTCACCTGAAATAGCCATAAAAAACCTACAAACATCCTTTCAAATTCTACAAACAGCATTTTTTAATCTTAAACTTACCCTGAATGCAAAAAAAACTAAATGGATGTTGTTTTCAAATTCTAACAATACATGCTCTAATCTTCACATCCTCACTCAACATGGTTCCCATATTGAAAGAGTCTCTGTGTACAAATATCTTGGCATTTTGATCGATGATAAACTTACGTTCCACTCCCATATCGATCATCTTGTAAAAAAACTTGGTCAAAAAATTGGTTTCCTTTACCGAAATAAATCTAATTTTCCATTGGCA
Organism: Trachurus japonicus; assembly: GCF_045865225.1. NCBI lineage: Eukaryota > Metazoa > Chordata > Actinopteri > Carangiformes > Carangidae > Trachurus > Trachurus japonicus. The sequence continues at coordinate 12,092 of NW_028220916.1, read as the reverse complement.
TGCAGAAAGAAATTAGTTGAAGCTGTTTTCATGTCTGTCTTAGACTATGGTGACATCATTTACATGCATTTCTCTGCTTCCACTCTCAAACCTCTTGATGCCATTTACCATTCTGCCCTTAGATTTATTACTGGTGCCACCTACTCCACCCATCACTGTACTCTGTATGACATGGTAGGGTGGACCTCCCGAGCTCAAAGACGTGACTCCCACCTGCTTTTATTTATCTATAAAGCCCTCATTGGCAAACTTCCCATCTACATCTCTTCATTACTTGTTCAGTCCACAATCACTTACAACACCCGCTCTAGCAACTGGTTGCAATTGTATATTCCCAAAATTCGGACTGAGCTAGGGAGGTCTGCCTTCTCAGCTTATGCCCCACACATCTGGAATCATCTACAACTAACTCTTAAGTTAAACTCATTTGTCCCATTCAATCACTTCAAATGATTAATTCATAATTCCCTGTCTTCCATTTGTAATTGTTTCCTCTGATGTCTACTGTCCTTTACTGTATTTTATTGTGTATATCTGTTCTGTTTTGTTTGTTTTGCTCTGTACTCTCGTCTGCACTGTAAATGAGGCTTGCCTCAGTGTACTAACGAGTTTAAATAAAGGTAACTAAACTAAACTAACTCCACTGCATCTAGAATTTAAAAGTGCATAAAACAACACAAGCTGCTATTTGATAAAAGTGTAGAGAGTGCTCTATTTTGGTTACCTAATGAGGGGTGAAGTGCAGTTATTATATTTAGCTGTATTGATTCAGATGCTAAATTATCAGGTTTTCAGAAACCGATATACACATAATTGTAGCTCAAGGATGTCCTGCCATGACCCCACCTCCTGAGTTACGTGTCTACCTCTCGTCCTCTACAATGATCTCTCTCCCTTCAGCTCTCTCTTCTACTTTCCATGTTTATACCTCTGTCTCTCTCTCTCCCTCGCTCCACCTTTCTGTCCCCGAGGGTGGGAGGGCACCAGCTGCATTAGAGGCAGATGGCGTTCCACAGTGGCAACAGCTTGCCACATCCTCACTACAGGGCTAATGGGGCGAGAAGCGAGAACGCTACAAGGGTTTATGTTGCAGCTAAGGAATTAGCCAACACTTATTATTCATTCCAGGCGCTTTTTGGAAAGGTTGGTTTTTCTGAGACAGACTGTGGCACTCCATTTTTTTCTTTCTTTCTCGTCCTCCCTCTCCAGCTCAAGTTCCATTTGCCCTTTACCAAGGTTAAACCCTCGGGTGTGGGAAAATTCCCAGTCATTAATTTGCCTGGCAACGACATCCCATGGTAGGAAACCGGTCCACAGTAAACACACCAGCTCTACCAGCTTTGTCATTTCAGATCCAGACCTACAACATAAGATATTAACTCTGTCTCTCTTTACTTGGACTCATTTTCAATTTTATCGCACGATCTTAAGCTGGGTTTGAAAATAATGTCCAATCAATCAATGTGACAATGATTAAATTTGGTTAAGTATGTTATTAAACTATCACATGTAGATGATATAGATAGAGTAATTGGAATATTTTAGATATGATTAAAGTTTCATGGCTCATTTTACACAGAAACTGGAATTGGATCTGTTTCATGTTAAATGTGCCACTCAGCCTTTAGTCAGTGTTTTCTTCTACAGATTTCACATCGGCAGTCGAGATATTTTTCGACCCTTCACAGAATTTAGGCTTCATTTTCTTTCTCCACTGAGATCCAATGGGCCTAAGGCTCTTTCAGCATACAAGTCTATCTCTATCTTTATTTTTCATTCCCCTTTTTTTTCCAGTACCCACATGTACCCCCCTTTTTCCAGCTAGCCTGTTCCCTCTCACCCACCTCTTTCTCCTTTCTCCATCAAGGTTGAACTTTATAGATGTCAGCAGTGTAAAAAAGAGGTGAGCGTGAGTTCTAAAGACTGTCTCTTTGTGTCTTGGCTTTATTGTCTCACTAGAGGGATGCAGAGTAACGACCTGCCACCAACACATAGGGAGGCCCATTCATTTCACCCAGGGCCATATTTCACCAGGCTACAGTGTGAGTGTATGTGTGTGTGCATGTGTGTGCAAGGTTTGCTTTGTAAACACACAGTCGTGTGTATTAATGTGTCTGTGTATGTTTGAACTCTCACTGAAGTAGACATTAGTCGTCTACAATCTGTACACTTCACCACTACTGAGGTTTTCGACACACATTTCAGCGCCTCTTCCTTTCATCACTCTTCTCCTCTACCAGCGCTGACTAGCTCTGTACTCTGTGCATGTTTTATCACCATCCAGATTGCTGTAGCTGGAGCAGCTAAAGCAGCCCCCCTCTTCCCACTGCTTTTTTTTAAATGAAGAATGTTAAAAGTAGCGTGAGCACATACCAGTCTCCTCCAGAGGATACCTCCTCCTGTAAGCAGCAGGGCATTATTCTATTGTTTAACAACCACAGGTTCACGTCTTTTACAGCTACTCAGCACAGCCTTAGTGTCACTACTGTAATAACATTCAGCACACTGGTTCCAGGACAGATGTTGAGAGATAATGTGTAGAATACACTTAGATAACACATCCAAACACACTGCCCTTGGTTTTGTTATGGCATTTTGATTTAATCTCTAATTAATGAGGTGTTTTGTTTGAGAAAAGCAATAAAGGGGGGAAAAAAAGACAGCCAATCATATTCTGCCCCATAGTACTTTTTAGATGTGTTATTCCAAAGGGAATGATTGTCGTCGATTAGGACAGGGTATATAAAAGACACAAGGTGCTTTGTGAGCTGTTGAAAGGAGTGTATCAGTGTAATACATCAAGATTACTTTTACTGATTAGAGATCTTGAGAACAGAACAAAGAGTATGTTCAGTGTGAACAGCAGGAAATGAATACTGAAGAACACTTGTGAGGTACAGTCAAAGTCTTATGAGTGAAAGACTTCAGAAAAAGAACAAGAAGTAAAAAATTATCCTATACATAGTATATGTGTTTGACGATGCTGACATAAATTCCCCTCAAATTTCTGCTGTATTAAAACTACTGCCCCTGTGGAACTCACTTACTATTGGCTGAGAGAAGTAAAAGCCGCTGTCAATCATTATGTCCTCCAGCAGTTCTTGATCTGCGCAGAAACAAAGTGAAAGAGATTAGGTAGAGGAATAGAAATATAGTAACAGGGACTTTCATTAGTAATTTTGCATCGGAGCAATAATGATCTATATTGGTTGGCCATTTTATATATCAAAGTCTAATTATCCCCAGAAACCAACCCTCACTTTTTCATTTGGGGCAGGAGATAAAGGCACAAGAAATTACTTACTATCCATTAACGGGTAAAATATATGCTATGAAGGATAAATCCATATCTAATGATGAGAACATGTCTTGAAAAAAGAAAGAAAGAGATTAAAACAAAGGGAGAGGGGCTCCTAGAGGCACACCAAATGATCGTGATTTAATTTGAAAAGATAATTCAATTAAATTAGGGTTGGGGGAGGGTTAATTTCCCCTGATTAAATGCTTATTTGGTGCTTAATTAGACTCAATCTGATTATTCATTTGCCTCATTTCTTTCATTTATTGTGTGTGTGTGTGGTGAGTGTGTGTGTGTGTGTGTGTGTGAAATTGAGGGGCTAATGAATTAATGACATCTGAAGTACTGGGCAGGGTCCATCTGAATATGATCTATGAAATCAAATGTATGTCATACCAGACTACACTGTGTTTCTACGATGCTTGTCACTGTCTTAATTTTAATCAACACTCATTAATTAAATATAATCTTGATGGACAGACATACGACTACACTTTGTTTGCCCGGGCTCATCGAATCTGGGTATTAGTCCGAAAGATATAAGCTGCAAAATGTTCAGAGCGGCCTTTCAGATATCTATGTATGGTTTCAATTGATTTTAATATGCACACCCTGACTGTCACATGAGGAAGGCAGCCGCCGCCTCAACAGCCAACAGGAGGTTTTCTCTCTAAAACATAAAACAGACATACCTCTTCCACTCCCAACTGTGACAAGTGGGCTCTCCTTATTCAATATGAGCGAGGTGGAGAGACAGCAACACTATCCAGGTTATCATGTTGGGATTAAAGAACAGCTGCTTCCAAAGCCACTCAGCAGGTAGTGTTTGCTCATTATACACAGGGAATGGGAAAAAGGGATAAACTCACTAATGTGGATGTGTTTCGAGGGAGGCTGGAACACATCTCTCTATGCCTCATCCAGAGGAGTTAATGAAAGGTGGAAATGAGGCACATGTGTTTGTGATTGTGAAAGTCTTTAGTTGTACCATTAATATGCGTCGCAGGCTCTGTCTGCTACATGCGTGGTTGGCTTCTCGGTTAATTCTTCTTCTTTTTCGACACAGCTCTTAAGCTGCAAATAGGAGGTAAGCCCGGGACAGAGCCCATTTACCGAGGCACCATGGAAACCACCAACACTGCTGTTAATTTATCACAGCATGGCAAACCGTGCCATGTATCTAGGCACATCCCCAGAGGGGCAGCCAGGTACACACACAAATAAATAAATGATGCCACGTAATGGAGCTTATCTTTAATTGTTGAAACAATCATCAGTGGTGTTCTAATTTATAGCCGATGTAGGTCAATAAGGTTTACAATAGTGGCCATTACTGCAGAGGGTCTCTTAAAGATAAGAAGAGAAGAGATAACCACTCGCAGAGCACAGACCCCAGAAGGGGCCGTGATGCTTGGGTCTGTAGAGGTCACAGTCCTCCACATGCTATAAATCACACGCAGCAGGTTGAGTAAAACACAGAGAAAATGCAACTATAAATCACGTACAGTGGACATCTTTACACAGCAGAAATAGTGCTGGATATTACTTGTAGGGGCAAGACAGAATTTCTCAAATCAAAGACCTTGGTACGTGAGGTTGATATGCAAAAAAAAAACAGGCTTGGAATCAGTGTAACAAGAACTGTGTCCTACACCAGCAGGAGGCAGTGGTAATCCCAGGAGGGCCCATGTTGAGGTTGTGTGTTTCATGGCCTCTATCCAGGTATTATACAATGATCTGTGATTGATGGGGACTGTAGTCAAACAAATCCTTAGTGAAAGAGCCAGAGCTGAATGCAGCACCTCTTGTGTTCAGCCAGGTCTTTGTCTCACAGCGTTCCACATCAGTGCACCAGATTGCACATTAATCTGACAGAGGACGAGCCCAAAAAAAAAAAAGGTACATGCCACGAGTTGCACATTTACCGATGAACATAGAGAGGCTCTCTTACATATTTTGCACCTTCACTATTTAATATTTGCTGAGGCATTCTGGTTGGTAGCTGTCGTGATTGTGGTCAAGGACAAAACAGACGAGTCTTCCTCTCTCTATTGCTCCGAGTCTAGCCTCACACACAAAGCAGTCCAAAGAACCCTTCTAGTCGCACACAGAGAATACAGCAGCCACAGTCATCTGACAAGGGCGTCTGGCAGCCCAGTTGGACGGTATGGACAATGAGGCAGAAATACTCAGAGGAGTAGCCAGTGGAAAGAAAGAGGGAAGCAGGAAAGGAGGAGGAGAAGAGGAGGGGACTCTCATTGCCTGCGACAAGGTCAAATATTTTTCTACCAGTAAAAATTAACACAAAAATGACTTTACATAGCTCGGCATCTGAACATACCTCGAGCAGTGAGAACATACAGTGCAGTATGACCAATCAACAAGAAACGAAGCCTTGACAACACAAACTGCCTCCAGGTCAGTGATCGAGTAGAAAGTCACTCAGATATGAAAAAGGGATTTTTAAAGAGACGGAGGAGGTCAAAAAAACAGTAAAGCCCTGAAGATATAAAAGAAAGAGAACAATCAGAACAAAGGGAAAAAGCGGCACAGAGGCGAAGGCAAAAAGGACCTGACTGCTGATATTTGTTATTTCAACCACTTCAACCTTGTCTTTATTTGAAATCTGCCAAATCTACACCAGGGTTTATCATCTCCAATTCTCTATCCAAATTTGAATGACTGACAAGGCTGTGTCCTCAGCCACTGACAGGAAGATTACTGGATGACTTTTTTTTGTTTTCAGCAGATAAGAGTTATAATCACAAGATCAATACTGGAGCTCATTGGCATTTTGCTCTGTGTGTTTTTCGCTGCTGAAGCATTTCTTCTTTGGGTTAACAACTGACCTCAGCTCAATTTTGGATCAGTCGTTGCAAGGCAGTGCACGAACAATGTGTGTATGTGCATGTGTGTGTGTGTGTGTGTGTGTGTGGCTGCCAGCATGGGTGTGTGTCACTAGCAAATCAATTTCTGCACCAAAAGTCACTCTGCTGGTAGGAAGAGGAAGAGGAGAGATTAACATTGGCTTCCAGGTTGTGTCGTTTCATCTGCACCCAATTTAACCACACAGCAAGCACAAGAGAATCTAATATGTGACCAACATACCTATGTGATCGAGTAAGTCACCAATCATATCTCCATAACAGCAATACAGTTATCATGTAATCAGAAACTCTACTGTAGCAGTACCACTTGATTCAGCCTCAAGTAGACAGGAAGGATATATTTAATCTATTTTATGTGCAGACCACATTCCAAAAAAAAACAAACAGCAAAATTACATTATTATTCTGCTTATAGAAATTCTACAAATTAAGCAGTTCTAAAAATGTCATATATGCGGGATGGGGACTGTAAAAAAAACAAAAAAAACAAAACAACAGTACTAACATAACACTGATAAGACTGGAATTATTGTCTTTGATATAAGCTCTGAACAAAAAGAGGATTAAATTTAGCAAATAATGCAGTATACTGTAATTATTATGAGCTCAAAGCAGGCCATTTTTTCCAGTAAGCGGAGCTGAAACTAGTGCTCTTGTGCAAATTAATTTGTTTTCACATGCCTGCTGTAAAAGAAAATTCCTCATTATGGTTAGTACAAACAGGCATCCTCTTGTAGAAAGTAAGAAAAGAGTGATGAATGAAAACAATGTCCTGGAAATAAGATCTCTAAGTGCTCTCTGATTATCCTTGGCAACATAGTCGATTTCATCCACTAATGTTGTACTATGACCTACAGCTGTTAAACTAATAAAGGTTATTGCAATGATGTGCTGGGGCTTGTGATGATAGATTAGATGCTAGGTTTTGAAGTGATCTGCATTAATTGTGGGACATGTAGGCCCAAGGCTTATCCAAGTATCCAAGCGGCTGGATAGTGAGAATGAGTAAAATCATTCATGGCTATGAGGGTGTTCCTCCTACCTGACCTCTCTATCCACTGAGAACGCATTAAATCGATTCCGGCCAGCTTCCTACGCTGACAGTTGGCTCACCTCTCCTCCCTTATCACCATGGTGATTACACACCTCCGTGACTTCTGCCACCCAGACCCCGCCCCAGTCCCGGATAACAGATTATGGGCCTGTAATGGTAAATTTGAATATTCCTTTGTTTTAATCACTTGTGACGTCCCTACCCCCTGCTTTCCCTCCAAGGTATCAGATCCTCTTTTGTTTGTCACCCATTTGTGTATTCTAATATCTAGACCTTGTAATTGCATCAAGTTCCAGAGACACCCAACCTCTCATTTCCTCATGATATACTCAAACCCTTTTGTATTTTAAAGTGCATTGATTAGACCTCTTAATCACACTCCAGGATGTCAGTGCCAATACCTGAAAAGATATCCTGAGTAGGGGGCTGACCCCTGCAGCAGACAAAGGGGTGTGGAATATACCTGAGGGGGCGTTCCTCAAGTATAAATGTTTAGATCTCCCCATTGTCTGGGTCTTTTCTTTACCATCACTCGGATATGAATTGACCTTTTCTTGCAAGGAAATAAACACATGTCGGCCGGCAAGTCTCTATTTCATTCTTCACCAGCAACAGAGAATTTCCACGACAATTTGGTGTCAGAAGTGGGATCTCTCAGTTTAAAAAATATCTTACTATTAGAGAAAAAATTGAAGGAGAAAGAACTAGAAATGAGAAGAAAAAAGAAAATCTCTGTAAAAAAATTAGAAATTATGGAAGGTCAAACAGAATGTTTACAGATGTGGAAAAAAGAAGCAGAAGCAAGAAACAGGGAACCCTTTCCATGCAAAAAAACTGAAACAAATGAAAAACAAAATTTACAGAGACAAAGGACACAAGACTTGCAGATCTCCTCTTCTTTGTATCCACAGTTGGCAGCTTTGAAGCTGGATCCAGACCCCAACGGCCACTCACCGATTCATCCCTCAGCTCCAACGTCATACAACTCTGCAACACCCAGCAAGGGAAGAGAAACAGACTCCACCACACCACAACAAAAACCAAGCTCGAGAGCAGCCCATTCTGATGTGCCAGTTCCATCATCTTCTCCAATTACACACAGACTATGCCATTCCAATCAAGATACAGCCTTCAACATGCCCATGGTTGAAATATCTGGACCAGAAGGTGCAACACTGGTTTTCCGTCCATGGACTACTGCTGACATCACAGCAGCATCTCAACATCTGCCCAACCCCACAACATCAGGTAAAATATTTGCTGAGCAATTCATCACGTTTTGCCAGGAATTTAAACCAACCATGAATGAACTGAAAAGACTCCTGATCACTAAGATGAAACCCACAGACTGGCAGAAAATAGCAGGAAAATTCCCAGATGCTAATATCCGTTGCAGACACATCAGCTGGGAACACGAGTCTAATACCCAATATAGAGATGCCGTCCATAACCTCTGTAATGCATTTACCCAAGCTTTCCCAATTAAAGCTAATCTGGAGAAAATCACTGCTTGTAGACAAAAGAATGATGAATACCCGGATGAATATCTCACTCGCCTGACAGAGGTCTTCAACACCTACAGTGGCCTTCAGCCACCGGATGAGTTAGGCAACACTCCAGATGTGTGGGAAATTCATTTCTGTAATTTCTTTCTAAATGGACTCAAACCAGACATTGCATCAGCTGTTAAAGTTTCCTGCATCGGTTGGACTGATGCACGACTGTCCGAACTTCGAAGACATGCCATACATGCCTATGACCAACTACACTCTGAGAAAAAGAAAATAGAAGAGATAACACAGACAGAGTTACACATGGCAGCAATTACCATGATGAACACAGTCCAGCAATATGGACAACCAAGTCATGGACATAGATGGAGAGGACGTGGCCGACACAGGAACTGGAGAAGAAAAGTTCCTCAGGATGTCTGTTATCACTGTGGCCAAAATGGACATCAGGCACGTCACTGTCCCCTAAGAACATCATCAACTCCAACAACAACAACTCAAACTGAGGATGATCGGGGATGGTCGGAGGGAATGGATCCTTGCTGACAAGCTCAACCAACTTGTGAAATCTGAGAAAGGTACTGCACTACATCACAAACATACAGAGTGTATAGGTTATACACATCGCTACAAATTGTGTTTGAACACTGACACTAGTTATGAAAGAAACAAAAAAAAAAAAAAAGATGTGTAGCCTATGTGTTCATCAGGTCAAAATAGTTACAGATACCATTACCATCCCACTTAAATGTGCAGATGGACCAAATGCCCCATTAACCTGATGGGCAGATACTTGATGTGCAAATTAGGCCTTTGTCTGGTCTCAACCACAGATGTAGCAAAACAAACTGATCTAATTTGGAACCAAATGTTTTTTCACACTACCTTGATCACCACACCCTAGACCTGCAGTATGCATATCAATGGAAATTGCAACCCTTAACGGCCTTTTCCAAGCTTGTTACAGAAGTCAGAAAAACAGTTATCGACACCAGAGAAACTGCAATGAACCTCTTGTGTCACCAGGACCTGATGAGACATATGAGAAAAGTTGGTTGGGAAAGAGAGTTGATAATGTGAACACATCTACCGGACAACACAGATGTGCTTTATCATTCTCTCTCACACCAATTCAATTTTGACATGTACACCACAGACCATTTGATTCTATACATTTACACTTGCAATTAGAGAGTAGATTGGGACCCATTTAAGAAAAACAATGTAAGCGCGCAACCAATTGGCAAGAAAACATCTGATCAATCTAGAGCTATTCTTAAGAATTTAACATCTGTTGTGCACACTCAAAGAAAATCCAGCTGGTACCTAAAACACTTTTTAGGTTTGTTTGTTTGTTTGTTTGTATGTTTGTATGTTTGTATGTTTGTTTGTTTGTTTGTTCGTATGTATGCTTGTATGTTTGTGTGTTTGTATGTTTGTTTGTTTGTATGTTTGTCTTTGTCTGAAACAAGTTAAAACTATTTCAGCCCTACAGGAGGTCCCTAAGACACTGTGGGTTGTCAGTCACTGTGATGTTTGGCCTCATCAAATATTAACCTATTGTGATCACTCCAAAATCAAGAAGCTATCGATTTACATAATGCCAGTCTTTGAGTCTTTTAAAGCAGTAGGAGTAATTGTTCCCTGCAAAGACTCCCCAGTTGGCACACCTTTGTTCACCTCTCCACAGCACGATGACTAAAATTCGACACTGTACTTTCAGAAATGTCCAACATTACTGTCATAAGATGCAATATTTTAAACCCTATCACTCTTTTTCCCCCACCAGATGATGGAAAAGAACATAACTGAATTGCTATCTTCCAACAGGTTGACTCCTGACTGGACCGACAAGAATAACCATTAACAAACTAACAAACTAACTAACTATCTAACCTGATTTGGTTCTTTCTTTTGGATAGATCTGTTTAAGTTCACTCTCCTCTTACTATTTTACTCCCACTTTGCTAATGTGACACATGGGTAAAACCATGTGTCAAAAGGGGGGATATTGGATGTGTATGTTTTTCTTTTTTTTATATACAACAGATGCAGCAAGTGAAAATCAGCCTTTTCACGACCAACGTCCACACCACTCCATGATTTCCAGCTGTGAAGAGGTCACTGCAGGAAGAAGCCAACAAAAGAACCAACGGCCACAAAGAGGAACTCCAATCAACAAGGACCATCCAGACGCATAGGTCCTTCTCCATCACACCTAAAAACTGCCAGAAGTGCTGAGGAGCAGCGCAGCAGAAGAAGATGATAGACCCTACCTACAGAGCTGAGGAGCAATGCAGAACCAACGGTCGATAAGAAAATGACAGACTTCCTTTAGAACACAACGATCAAGAGATCAGAAGAACAGTGCAAGCATAGATATGATGCCCAAAGAATACATCCAAGAGGATTACATCAAAATTTTACTGCACCAAGAGACACACAACCCCAACTCATGAGCCATTGTCCTCAACAGCCAAAATCCCACTGTCATGTGTGCAGAAGGACTCCTACCTCTACCATACTTCAACTCCATCCATAACCATTCTGCCAGCCCAAACTTACCACAATTAAGAAACTGTGCCCAACCTGAACCATGGTCAGACACTGTTCCATATTTCTACCTTAAAGACATTTGTTCGGTGGAGGAACCAGCAACAACTCTCCTTGCCCCTTTCCACTCCCTTTTTCATTTTCTCCACTTCTTTCTGAAGAACACCTGACAAGATTTGTTGGTGCCCTCAGAGACCGAACTATGATTTCTTACTTTCTCAACATTTCCATTTTTATGGAGACTGTAATGACGATTAAGTTGTGACTTCTTCTTGTGTGATTAATGAATAATCAAAAGGGGGAATTGTAATGGTAAATTTGAATATTCCTTTGTTTTAATCACTTGTGACGTCCCTACCCCCCTGCTTTCCCTCCAAGGTATCAGATCCTCTTTTGTTTGTCACCCATTTGTGTATTCTAATATCTAGACCTTGTAATTGCATCAAGTTCCAGAGACACCCAACCTCTCATTTCCTCATGATATACTCAAACCCTTTTGTATTTTAAAGTGCATTGATTAGACCTCTTAATCACACTCCAGGATGTCAGTGCCAATACCTGAAAAGATATCCTGAGTAGGGGGCTGACCCCTGCAGCAGACAAAGGGGTGTGGAATATACCTGAGGGGGCGTTCCTCAAGTATAAATGTTTAGATCTCCCCATTGTCTGGGTCTTTTCTTTACCATCACTCGGATATGAATTGACCTTTTCTTGCAAGGAAATAAACACATGTCGGCCGGCAAGTCTCTATTTCATTCTTCACCAGCAACAGAGAATTTCCACGACAG
>NW_028220915.1:0-12108 GCF_045865225.1 Trachurus japonicus | reverse complement strand
AACCTTTTTTTTTATCACGTTTCTCTTCACCAGTCAAACCTTTAAACTGCATTAAACTGGTTAAATATCATTCATGTTTCATTGTTTATTCACAATTCTATCTTGTCATCTAACAAACTTACAAATATGTGTTGTTGATGTTTATTGTTACATTATTGGTTAATATTCCCAACCATATAAAGTTAACCATAAGATGAACAATCAGTCCTCAAAACTCAAAACATGTTTTTGAGTTTTTACTCAACATTTGCTTTATTTTTGTTGTATTTTTTGTCATCTACTGATGGATGCTTCTGTGGAGAGAAGAGATTCTTCAGAGATGAGCTTCTTTCATTGAAAATGAACAGATCTGGAGGACACCATCCTGTCCTAGCTGAGATGAAGAGGTGCTTTTGTGGTGGTTGTCGTGCTGCTGGTGGTGCAAGGGTTAAAGGCTTGGAGGTGGAGATGTCCTATCGGTCCTTTCTGCGGTCAGTCATCATTGGAAATATCAACTCTCTGCCCAACAAGAGTGATGAAGAACTGGAGATATTGGTGAAGACTCAGAAAGTAGACTTTTTTTTTTTTTGAATCATAGCAACACTTGTCTACATCCCACCCAATGACAACTGCTTTTAAGTTCCATCTGAAGTTCTCCATGAAGTAGAGTAGAGTAGAGTAGAGAATACTTTATTCATCCCTAGGAGGGAAATTCAAATTAGTCCAGTTATGCATATGAGTCATGCAAAATACCTGTGAGGACACCTGTCTTTATGAAACTGAGAGAAGCAGAGGAGGTGGAGCAGGTGTGATTCCCATGTGGACTGATTCAACACGTGTAGTGTCTCAATTGGAAATTCATCTTCCTCCTCAGCCTCCGTCTCCTGTGGCGTCCCTCAAGGTCCTATACTTGGCCCACTTCTCTTCTCCATCTACCTGCTTCCACAAGGCCAAATTGTCCCAAATCACTACATTTCCTATCACTTTTACGCTGACGATACACAAATCTATCTCTCTGTGGAGCCCAATAACAACGACAAACTAGCCAACCTCAACAACTGCCTCACAGATATCAAGTCCTGGATGGCCACAAACTTTCTCCAGCTCAACAAAAACAAAACCAAAGTCATACTATTTAGTCCACAGCACCCAACCCAAAGCATTTCACCCCATCTTGGACCATTAGCCGCATCAAACCATTCACTCATTTTCAACTCAAATTTCTTTTTCTATTATGTTCATTTTCATTTTGTTGCTGTTTTGTACTTTTTGTTTTGTGGTGAAGCATTTTGGATCAGTTTCTGCATTGTGTTGAAACTGTGCTATATGATTAAAGCTGAGTTGAGTTGAGTTGAGTTGAGTTGAGTTGAGTTGAGTTGAGTTGAGTTGAGTTGAGTTGAGTTGAGTTGAGTTGAGCTGAGTTGAGTAGAAACTTCAGACTCTCTTTGCCGTTTCTTTCTCTTGAGAAGCTCCTTCAAGCTCTTGATGGTGATGAAGAGGTGCACATTGCCCTCTGCTGACACTTCAGTCTCACAACAACATGTTGGTGTGGTCGTGATTCAGATCTTGAATATTTTCAAGATCATGCTTCATCATCTCACTGTTCACATCAAACACATGTAACACAAAGTATTTTATACTGTTTTAACCTATTTTTGTCACGTTTCTCTTCAGCGTGGTCAAACTGTTTTATATCCATGTTTTATTGTTCATTCTCAATTCTATTTTGTCATCTAACAAACTTACAAATGTGTGTTGTTGTTGATGTTGATGTTTATTGTTACGTTATTGGTTAATATTCCCAGCGATATGAAATTTACCATAAGATGAACAAACACTCTTCAAAACTCTAAACATGAAGCTTATTCTAATTTCTAACTTTACTGCAAGTGAACCAAAGTCGAACTGAAAATGTAAGATTTAGGAGATAACATGAAATATTACACTTGACCATGTGGATGTTTGAATCAAATTTCAAGATAAATAATCTCAGAGTTTGAGACATTTCACTGAAAAACTCCAGTTCTTCTGTTCTTCTTCATAAATTCGTAAATAGGTTGTAAATGAACCATCAGTTTGTAATGCATGAGGTGAAACTAGAACTAAAACATGTAATTTACCTTAAAAAAAAAAACATCATGTCATAGACAGTTTGGCTAAACTTAAAAAATAAAAAATAAAAAAACCTTGAATTTTCAGTATAATGTGTGTTTAGTGTTTGGTGAGGTGAGTGTCAGCTGTGTGTTCACTGGTCTGTGTCAGAGTCTCTGCAGTCTGAGGGAGGTTTTTGTACGACCACAAATCACCGTGTGAACACCCAGGCACCGTTTATTTTGTGTAGACTCTGACAGTAATAAACTGCTGCATCTTCAGCCTGAACTCCACTGATGGTCAAACTGAAGTCAGAGCGGCTTCCACTGCCACTGAATCGAGACGGTGTTGCTGATTCAGGTTGGTTTACAAATTTTATTAGGAGCTTTGGAGCCTGTCCAGATTTCTGTTGATACCAGAACATACCCTGATCACCATCAGAAAATCTGTGAACAGCCGGATTGGTTTTGCAGTTGATGGAGACGGTGGATCCTGGAGTAAACATCTCTAGTGGAGGTTGAGTCACCGTCACCTGAGCACTGCAACCTGCAGACAAAAACAAACCATTCATTAATCAGCAGGAAGAAATGAGAGAAAAGGTAAAACATCATGTTTGAAACGTTGCTGAGAGACTGAACCTGTAAAACAGCAGCAGGCCAGAGTCCAGATGAGGATGGTGATGAGAGTCATGGTGGTTTCTGCTGAGTCCACTGACAGATCTGAGTCCTGCAGTGTTGAACTCACAGGACTATAAACCTTCTCAGATCTCTGGAGGATCAGCTGACGATGCAAAGCCTCCTCTCTATGGAAATGATTTCTCTGCTCTCAACAGACTGAAGGAGACGTGGGACAGAACATCAGGAGAAATGCTGCTTGGATTTACACTAAATATCAGGCTCTGTCCTCATTAACAGGTGCATGGTGCCCCCTGCTGACAATCTGTATCAGTTCTGTATCAACTGGTTTTATAATGACTTTATTTCTAGATTTATTTTATCATCCTCCACTGCTGCTGTTGGATTTATGATACTGAAACATTCACAGACGGCTGAAAGAAGACAGTTATTCAATCACTTCAGCGATATGTTTCATCTTATTCAACGATACAAACCTATATTTATAGTAGAAATCCAACATGATTTACTTTATCTGATTCATTTACATTTTACCTCCTGCCATGCTGCATCTCATGTTCCTCTGTATCTTTTCCTTAACATTTACAGTAAAACATGTCATACCATCATGTTATATGTGATTGTATGCCTATTTTCAGTGTGGAGTCTTTTAAAACGAAAAAGTTGAACATCCTGGAGGAACAAAACCTGGAATAAATGTGACTTTCACCTCCACTTTGTAGTTTTTATAGAGTGGAGAGGTTATGTACTGTATATGTATGTGCTAGAAACACAGTGATTAAAAGATAATTAATCAGTCTAAAGATAAAGGTTGTGGGGAAAACGTTGCAGTGAGTTCAGTGAAGCAGTCGACCATGTCACAGTCTGCTGCAGAAACTCACAGCTGCAGCAACAAACTGTCTGTGCAGCGACTGAAGGAGGTTTTTGTACGACGCTGTATCACTGTGTGAACACTGGGCCTTCATACACTCCCATACAGTAATAGTCTCCTGCATCTTCAGCCTGAATTCCACTGATTGTCAGAGTGTACTGAGGTTCAGATCCACTGCTGCTGAAATGACTCGGAGCAGATGAACGAGTACTTATTTTGTAAAACAGCAGCTGAGGAGCCTGTCCAGGTTTCTGCAGGTACCAGCTGAGATCACGACCAACTCCTGTACTGGTTGTGCAGCTCAGAGAGACCGTCTGCCCCACACTGAAGACCTTTGACCCAGGAGACTGAGTCACAGAGTGGTCGGCACTTGATCCTGGAAATAAAAAAAACAGTTTGATTAAAATATGTCAGTGTGAAGTGAATCTGAAATATAGAAAACAAACTCATTTAACAAGCTCAGACTTTTCTAACTCTGTGGTCGTGTGATGATCCTGACCTCTGATGCAGCAGCAGGCCAGAGTCCAGATGAGGATGGTGATGAGAGTCATGGTGGTTTCTGCTGAGTCCACTGACAGATCTGAGTCCTGCAGTGTTGAACTCACAGGACTATAAACCTTCTCAGATCTCTGGAGGATCAGCTGACGATGCAAAGCCTCCTCTCTATGGAAATGATTTCTCTGCTCTCAACAGACTGAAGGAGACGTGGGACACAACATCAGGAGAAATGCTGCTTGGATTTACACTAAATATCATCACAGTGGAAGAGAAGAAAATAGATTTTACAGGATTGGATTTTGAACATCTGGATTAAAATGGTGTCACTTTTTTTGATGCAGTGTTTTTTGACTGGATTTGTCCACAGAGTATATAGAGAAAAAATATAATTTATTATTTATTGTATTCATTATTTTATAATGATTTCTTTATTATATTCCCATATCTGACTTTTGTGAGGATTTATACTTTCTACATGTTTACAGTTTATAAAAAATAATTTCCAAATCATGAACTTATGACAGAAGGAAATCAACAGTTTCTCTCTAAACTTACAAAAAATGACTAGAATGATATTATTTTTCATCAGATTTTGTGTTAAATAGTTTTGTAAATTGAATAAAGTATTTCACTTTTTTTATTTGCATGTTTTATCTGTAAATACAGTGAATAGTCAGTGGGTAGATGCTTGTTCACAGAGCAGGAGGTTTTTGTACGGCCGCTTCATGACTTTGTATCACTGTGGAACACTTTTGGTGGAGGAACCAAACTCGTCGTTGACGGTAAGTACCAGAGATTTTTACACTGTACATGTAAAAATTTGTAATATTTTATCTCATGAGACTTTGATTAAGTTCAGTTATTAAATTTTATTGATAATTTTGTTATTAATCAAAAAAATCTGATCTTACCGTCTGATGATTCATCGCCTGCTTCAAAATCTTCGACTGTAAAATGTTTAGTCTTCCAAAAAAAGAAAAAGATGAACAATTTCATTATGTTTTCATTTATCATTTTTGAAAAAGTATCAAAGTTGAACTAAACCCTGATGTGGATTCATGTTGAACACAAACATGATTGTATCAGTGAGAGCAGCTCAGCTTCATGTTCACGCTTCATTTGTTTTACATGTAAAGAAAAGGAAGTGAAAGAGACAGATGATAAAAGTTTCAACTGTTTTCACACCAGTGAAGATCAAACATATATAAACATATCAATAATCAATAATCAATATCAATCAACCTTTCTAGATGCATTTACACTTGAATCGTGTGTCTGATGCTGAGTGATTCATGAGAGCAACAGTAGAACAAGTTTGTCTGTTTCATCTGATCAAATAGAAGAAGTGACCAGTGTGTCATGTTTCTGTATCACCAAGCCTTCATTCTCCTTCCTTTGTCTTTTCTCTCTCCCCTCCCTCCCTCCCTCTCTCTCCCCCTTTCTCTCCTCCAGTGGGGGTGACGCGGCCCACCCTGACCGAATCCGTGTATCATTCGTTCATTCGTTTTTCAAAATAAAACCAAAAATAAGAAAACGAAAAAACAACTCTTTTTCTCAGTATTCGTTTCCAAAACTAAAATGAAAAACGGATAACGACTCGTTTTTTTCAGTTTTCGATTTTATGCTCAAATGAATAATGGAAAAAAAACGGATAACGAGCGTTTCTCGTTTCATGTTTCATGCAATTTTGATCTGAAGTGCAATGAGCCGGAAATGACCGTGATCCGGAAGTGACAGTCTCTGCCTTTAGCCTACTGCTAGCAAAGATATTCAATAAATTAAAAAAAAAATTTATAAACCGTCTTTGCTGCTAGAGCCCGCAAAGTAAAGGATAATGTGTAGTTCGGAACCTGAAGGGGTTTATTTCTCCATAACAACCGACCAACTATACATTATCCTGCTTATTACACGGTTTACGAGTGAAATTAATTTGAAACATATGTTGATCAAAATAGTCAGCCCGAGTCAAAACGTAACCTGTACTGACGTAATTGACTTTCATGGAGACCACTGACACCTTCGTGATTGAGTGGCTCACAGAGGTAGACAGGTAGTTTCTGATGCATGGGCTTTTGCTGAAGCAGGATCGAGTCCGGCTCCACGCGAATATGTGAAGATTATTTTTTCTTCACTTTATTTTTTTTCATGTGGCTGGTACGTAGTGCTCACTCACAGCAGCATATTCGCGATAAATAAACCCCGACAGGTTGTATGGAATTTTGATAATCAATCAGTGGATCGATTGATTGATACAGTGTTACAATGTGTGTAGTGGTATCTGTCATAAACAAGAGATTTACTGTTTACGGGGTGCGTTTGTGTCGCGGACTCGCGGTGCCACCGGGACGAGAGGAGAGCTGACACCGGGTCAGAGCTTTTTATACAGTCTATGGATCAGAGGCTCTGATCAGCAGGTTTGGTTTCCAGCAGCGACGTGGAAGCAGCCTCCACTCTGCTGCTTGTAACAAGTTACAAGTCATTTCATCACACATCTAAAATCACAATTAGTCCGAAGCTGTTTAATGACGGTAAAAGGTAAATATCCTGCATAGTTTCTCTTTTCCTAGCTGCGCTGATCAGAGCAGCGTCCCTAGCAGCGGTCTGTTATAAGGACTTTGGTTATACTTGACAACGGTCGCAGCGATGGACCAATCAGAGAGCAGCATCTGGCCGGTGTTATGGCCCAACTGGTTTCTGATTTAACTGGTTACCGTACGGAACAGCTGCAGCTGTTTTGCGCTTCCGTCACAACACAACATAATACAGTAACAGCGAGTTTCAAGCCACAGTTCACATCTACTGCAGCGAATATGCTGCTGTGAGTGAGCACTACGTACCAGCCACATGAAAAAAAATAAAGTGAAGAAAAAATAATCTTCACATATTCGCGTGGAGCCGGACTCGATCCTGCTTCAGCAAAAGCCCATGCATCAGAAACTACCTGTCTATCTCTGTGAACCACTCAAACACGCACGTGACAGTGGTCTCCATGAAAGTCAATTACGTCAGTACAGGTTACGTTTTGACTCGGGCTGACTATTTTGATCAACATATGTTTCAAATTAATTTCACTCGTAAACCGTGTAATAAGCAGGATAATGTATAGTTGGTCGGTTGTTATGGAGAAATAAACCCCTTCAGGTTCCGAACTATAGGCTAATTTGGACTCTTTGGCTGTGCCCCATTTTTTTTTTTGGGCACAGATGGCGCCACTGAGTGTCCAGCATGCAGCAGACGACCCAGCAAGAACTTTGGACTGGTTAAGGTTAGTAAAAATGACATGTCCAGGCGTAAGTAAGAAATAGGCTAAGTGAATCAAGGGATGATAAGTTCCTAACTCTGGGCAGGAAAGTGCTAGACTCGTGAAACCAACGTGTGTGGATAGCTGAGGACCTATGCTTTCCAACGATACCGAGTCCGACCCAACTTTCTCAAGATAAGGGGGCGTGGCCTCGAAAAGAAGGGCGAAATCGGCTGTATCTCAAGAACGGTAAGTCAGAAAAATACGAGCCACACACCATCGTGTTCAGCGTGGTCGAATTATGGGGGAAAGCCGTCGGGTCCGACAGTGTCCGACCTTCCCTCGGCGAGTTATGGCCGAAAACGCACCTAGGCGGGCCAAAGTGGGCCAAAATTGGCCTCCACATGCTCCCAGGCTCATATCTCTGGCTAGGAATGTGCTAGAGACGCGGGGAAAAGTTCTACGGAAAGCTACGGACCTCAGCTATCCAGAAAAACAAAGTCCGACGTCACTTTCTATATTTCCGCTAGTAGGTTTTTGCAGTTAAGTGAAAAGAGGGAAGTAATTTGGACTCTTTGGCTGTGCCCCATTTTTTTTATTGGGCACAGGTGGCGCCACTGAGTGTCCAGCATGCAGCAGACGACCCAGCAAGAACTTTGGACTGGTTAAGGTTAGTAAAAATGACATGTCCAGGCGTAAGTAAGAAATAGGCTAAGTGAATCAAGGGATGATAAGTTCCTAACTCTGGGCAGGAAAGTGCTAGACTCGTGAAACCAACGTGTGTGGATAGCTGAGGACCTAAGCTTTCCAACGATACCGAGTCCGACCCAACTTTCTCAAGATAAGGGGGCGTGGCCTCGAAAAGAAGGGCGAAATCGGCTGTATCTCAAGAACGGTAAGTCGTAAAAATACGAGCCACACACCATCGTGTTCAGCGTGGTCGAATTATGGGGGAAAGCCGTCGGGTCCGACAGTGTCCGACCTTCCCTCGGCGAGTTATGGCCGAAAACGCACCTAGGCGGGCCAAAGTGGGCCAAAATTGGCCTCCACATGCTCCCAGGCTCATATCTCTGGCTAGGAATGTGCTAGAGACGCGGGGAAAAGTTCTACGGAAAGCTACGGACCTCAGCTATCCAGAAAAACAAAGTCCGATGTCACTTTCTATATTTCCGCTAGTAGTTTTTTGCAGTTAAGTGAAAAGAGGGAAGTAATTTGGACTCTTTGGCTGTGCCCCATTTTTTTTTTTGGGCACAGGTGGCGCCACTGAGTGTCCAGCATGCAGCAGACGACCCAGCAAGAACTTTGGACTGGTTAAGGTTAGTAAAAATGACATGTCCAGGCGTAAGTAAGAAATAGGCTAAGTGAATCAAGGGATGATAAGTTCCTAACTCTGGGCAGGAAAGTGCTAGACTCGTGAAACCAACGTGTGTGGATAGCTGAGGACCTAAGCTTTCCAACGATACCGAGTCCGACCCAACTTTCTCATGATAAGGGGGCGTGGCCTCGAAAAGAAGGGCGAAATCGGCTGTATCTCAAGAACGGTAAGTCGGAAAAATACGAGCCACACACCATCGTGTTCAGCGTGGTCGAATTATGGGGGAAAGCCGTCGGGTCCGACAGTGTCCGACCTTCCCTCGGCGAGTTATGGCCGAAAACGCACCTAGGCGGGCCAAAGTGGGCCAAAATTGGCCTCCACATGCTCCCAGGCTCATATCTCTGGCTAGGAATGTGCTAGAGACGCGGGGAAAAGTTCTACGGAAAGCTACGGACCTCAGCTATCCAGAAAAACAAAGTCCGACGTCACTTTCTATATTTCCGCTAGTAGTTTTTTGCAGTTAAGTGAAAAGAGGGAAGTAATTTGGACTCTTTGGCTGTGCCCCATTTTTTTTTTTGGGCACAGGTGGCGCCACTGAGTGTCCAGCATGCAGCAGACGACCCAGCAAGAACTTTGGACTGGTTAAGGTTAGTAAAAATGACATGTCCAGGCGTAAGTAAGAAATAGGCTAAGTGAATCAAGGGATGATAAGTTCCTAACTCTGGGCAGGAAAGTGCTAGACTCGTGAAACCAACGTGTGTGGATAGCTGAGGACCTAAGCTTTCCAATGATACCGAGTCCGACCCAACTTTCTCATGATAAGGGGGCGTGGCCTCGAAAAGAAGGGCGAAATCGGCTGTATCTCAAGAACGGTAAGTCGGAAAAATACGAGCCACACACCATCGTGTTCAGCGTGGTCGAATTATGGGGGAAAGCCGTCGGGTCCGACAGTGTCCGACCTTCCCTCGGCGAGTTATGGCCGAAAACGCACCTAGGCGGGCCAAAGTGGGCCAAAATTGGCCTCCACATGCTCCCAGGCTCATATCTCTGGCTAGGAATGTGCTAGAGACGCGGGGAAAAGTTCTACGGAAAGCTACGGACCTCAGCTATCCAGAAAAACAAAGTCCGACGTCACTTTCTATATTTCCGCTAGTAGTTTTTTGCAGTTAAGTGAAAAGAGGGAAGTAATTTGGACTCTTTGGCTGTGCCCCATTTTTTTTTTTGGGCACAGGTGGCGCCACTGAGTGTCCAGCATGCAGCAGACGATCCAGCAAGAACATTGGACTGGTTAAGGTTAGTAAAAATGACATGTCCAGGCGTAAGTAAGAAATAGGCTAAGTGAATCAAGGGATGATAAGTTCCTAACTCTGGGCAGGAAAGTGCTAGACTCGTGAAACCAACGTGTGTGGATAGCTGAGGACCTAAGCTTTCCAACGATACCGAGTCCGACCCAACTTTCTCAAGATAAGGGGGCGTGGCCTCGAAAAGAAGGGCGAAATCGGCTGTATCTCAAGAACGGTAAGTCAGAAAAATACGAGCCACACACCATCGTGTTCAGCGTGGTCGAATTATGGGGGAAAGCCGTCGGGTCCGACAGTGTCCGACCTTCCCTCGGCGAGTTATGGCCGAAAACGCACCTAGGCGGGCCAAAGTGGGCCAAAATTGGCCTCCACATGCTCCCAGGCTCATATCTCTGGCTAGGAATGTGCTAGAGACGCGGGGAAAAGTTCTACGGAAAGCTACGCACCTCAGCTATCCAGAAAAACAAAGTCCGACGTCACTTTCTATATTTCCGCTAGTAGTTTTTTGCAGTTAAGTGAAAAGAGGGAAGTAATTTGGACTCTTTGGCTGTGCCCCATTTTTTTTTTTGGGCACAGATGGCGCCACTGAGTGTCCAGCATGCAGCAGACGACCCAGCAAGAACTTTGGACTGGTTAAGGTTAGTAAAAATGACATGTCCAGGCGTAAGTAAGAAATAGGCTAAGTGAATCAAGGGATGATAAGTTCCTAACTCTGGGCAGGAAAGTGCTAGACTCGTGAAACCAACGTGTGTGGATAGCTGAGGACCTAAGCTTTCCAACGATACCGAGTCCGACCCAACTTTCTCAAGATAAGGGGGCGTGGCCTCGAAAAGAAGGGCGAAATCGGCTGTATCTCAAGAACGGTAAGTCAGAAAAATACGAGCCACACACCATCGTGTTCAGCGTGGTCGAATTATGGGGGAAAGCCGTCGGGTCCGACAGTGTCCGACCTTCCCTCGGCGAGTTATGGCCGAAAACGCACCTAGGCGGGCCAAAGTGGGCCAAAATTGGCCTCCACATGCTCCCAGGCTCATATCTCTGGCTAGGAATGTGCTAGAGACGCGGGGAAAAGTTCTACGGAAAGCTACGGACCTACGCTATCCAGAAAAACAAAGTCCGATGTCACTTTCTATATTTCCGCTAGTAGTTTTTTGCAGTTAAGTGAAAAGAGGGAAGTAATTTGGACTCTTTGGCTGTGCCCCATTTTTTTTTTGGGCACAGGTGGCGCCACTGAGTGTCCAGCATGCAGCAGACGATCCAGCAAGAACATTGGACTGGTTAAGGTTAGTAAAAATGACATGTCCAGGCGTAAGTAAGAAATAGGCTAAGTGAATCAAGGGATGATAAGTTCCTAACTCTGGGCAGGAAAGTGCTAGACTCGTGAAACCAACGTGTGTGGATAGCTGAGGACCTAAGCTTTCCAACGATACCGAGTCCGACCCAACTTTCTCAAGATAAGGGGGCGTGGCCTCGAAAAGAAGGGCGAAATCGGCTGTATCTCAAGAACGGTAAGTCAGAAAAATACGAGCCACACACCATCGTGTTCAGCGTGGTCGAATTATGGGGGAAAGCCGTCGGGTCCGACAGTGTCCGACCTTCCCTCGGCGAGTTATGGCCGAAAACGCACCTAGGCGGGCCAAAGTGGGCCAAAATTGGCCTCCACATGCTCCCAGGCTCATATCTCTGGCTAGGAATGTGCTAGAGACGCGGGGAAAAGTTCTACGGAAAGCTACGGACCTCAGCTATCCAGAAAAACAAAGTCCGACGTCACTTTCTATATTTCCGCTAGTAGGTTTTTGCAGTTAAGTGAAAAGAGGGAAGTAATTTGGACTCTTTGGCTGTGCCCCATTTTTTTTTGGGGCACAGGTGGCGCCACTGAGTGTCCAGCATGCAGCAGACGACCCAGCAAGAACTTTGGACTGGTTAAGGTTAGTAAAAATGACATGTCCAGGCGTAAGTAAGAAATAGGCTAAGTGAATCAAGGGATGATAAGTTCCTAACTCTGGGCAGGAAAGGGCTAGACTCGTGAAACCAACGTGTGTGGATAGCTGAGGACCTAAGCTTTCCAACGATACCGAGTCCGACCCAACTTTCTCAAGATAAGGGGGCGTGGCCTCGAAAAGAAGGGCGAAATCGGCTGTATCTCAAGAACGGTAAGTCGGAAAAATACGAGCCAC
>NW_028220914.1:0-37310 GCF_045865225.1 Trachurus japonicus | reverse complement strand
ACACCTGTATTGAGATGTAATGATCAACGCTACCACTAGTTGGCACCAGTTGCTTACTCAAGTGTATGTAACTAGGAAGTGCAGTTGCAAGTAAACTTCGATGTTGAACTACACGGTGTGAGTACGTCTCGTCAATACATGGTACCAGGAGAAATATCTCAACTGGAAAATGAACTTTATACGTCAACCAGAGGAGTTGAAGTTGACAGGAAACGTCAACGAAAACTGGAAAGTATTCAAACAGAGTTTTGAACTATATGTGCTTGCCATCGGACTGGAAGGCGACGACCAGCGGAAGATAGCACTGTTGCTAACAGTAGCAGGCCGCAGCGCACTGGACGTGTACAACACGTTTGTCTTCACAGGCGACCAAAAAGATAAGTTCGATGTGGTCATGGCAAAGTTCGAGGAGTACTGCACGCCGAGAAAGAATGAGACATATGAGAGATATGTTTTCAGAAACCGTGTTCAGAAAGAGTCCGAGCCGATAGAAAAGTATGTCACAGACCTACGGCTGAAAAGTCAGTCATGCAACTTCGGCACGTTATGTGATTCACTGATACGTGACCAGATAGTTATCGGTGTACTGGACAATAAAGTGAGAATGCACTTATTGAAAGAGACTGATCTCACGCTTGAAAAAGCTATTAAAATATGCCAAGCTTCAGATAGCGCAAAGGCTCAGATAAAGACATTCAGCAACGAGGGTGAAGCTGCGGAAGTGGACGCGGTCCAGCGCGGGAGACCGAGGACGTCGGCAAGGAAAAGAGAGCCGAGGCAACAGCCGCAGCAGGAGAGGGGAAACTGCGAGAGGTGCGGGCTGAGACACGCGCCGAAACAGTGCCCAGCGTTCGGGAAGGACTGCAGGAAATGCGGTGGAAGAAATCACTTCGCCAAATGCTGTTTCACCAAGAAGAAAGTGCAGCTCGTGGAAAAGCAGAGCGACACCGAGGACGACGAGGAGATGCCGTTCTTTGTGGGTGCAATAGAGGAGGCACCGACGGCTTCAAAGGATGAGTGGATAGCTCACCTGGATGTGAATGGCACCGACATCCCACTGAAACTGGACACGGGGGCGCAGGTGAACATACTGCCAATAACAGACTATAAAAGACTGAAAAACAAGCCCAAGGTGAGAGACAAAAAGATAAATCTAAGGACATATGATGACACTCCTATACCCACTAAAGGGGTGTGTAGAGTTAGTCTGACTAGAAATGATCAGAAAGTGAATGCTCTATTTGTGCTTGTTGAGGGGAATAGACAAGCTATTCTAGGGTTAAAAACCTGTGAGCAGCTAGGGCTAATAAAGAGAATAAATGTCATTGATGCTGACAAAATGACAGAAAACAAACAAACTAAGAAAACAGTGACTACTGCAACAAGAGCTACACATGCTGACTGGGTGAAAGAATACGCAGATGTGTTTAAAGGTATAGGACGTCTGCCAGGCAAACACAAAATCAGGTTGAAAGATAATGCAGAACCAGTCATACACCCAGCACGAAAAGTGCCTGTCGCACTTAAGAAGAGACTCAGGGAAAAGCTAGACTCTTTGATAACTGAAGGGGTCATCAGGAAAATTGAAGAGCCCACCGAATGGGTTAACTCCCTAGTCATTGTTGAGAAACCTAATGGAGATCTGAGATTGTGCATAGATCCCAAAGATTTAAATAAGGCAATCCAGCGTGAACACTACAGGCTTCCAACTAAATCAGACATAACTAGTGCAATGAGTGGAGCATGCTACTTCTCTAAACTAGACGCTTCATCTGGGTTTTACCAGATTGTGCTTGATGAGGAAAGTTCTAGGTTGTGCACATTTAACACTCCCTTTGGTCGACATTGCTTCTTGAGACTTCCATTTGGAATAAGCTCCGCCCCTGAGGTATTTCATAGGACAGTACAGCAGCTCTTTGATGGAATAGAAGGGGTGGGTGTTTTTTATTGATGATGTCGTAGTCTGGGGCAAAACAAAAGAGGAGCATGATGCAAGGCTGCGCATAGTTCTCACTAAGGCGCAAAAGTCAGGACTAAAACTAAACAAAAGCAAATGCCAATTCGGGGTTAGAGAAATAACCTACCTGGGAGAGAAACTTTCAGAGGCAGGGGTCCAACCGGATCCAGAGAAGGTTAGGGCGATTGCGGAAATGCCTGTACCACAGGACAAAAATGACCTACAGAGAGCTTTAGGCTTAGTTAACTACTTGGGAAAATTTGTCCCGAACCTTTCAGCTAACACTAAAGCACTAAGAAGCTTGCTAGAGAATAAAACAATGTGGCAGTGGATGCCAGAGCATGCAACAGAATGGGAGTGGCTAAAGAATAGTCTGATCAGAGAGCCCGTCTTAACATTCTATGATCAGGACAAACCGTTAAAGGTGTCAACTGATGCATCCAAAGCCGGCCTAGGAGCTGTGCTTCTTCAAAAGCATGACACAGAATGGTATCCTGTCGCGTACGCATCTCGCACTATGACCAGTGCAGAAAGAAATTACGCACAAATTGAGAAAGAGACATTAGGGGCTGTTTATGGCTGTGAAAAGTTTCATGAATATGTTTATGGAAGAACAGTAACACTGGAAACTGACCATAAGCCGCTAATAGCAATCTCACAGAAGCCACTGGGTGATGCACCACCACGCATTCAACGCCTAATGCTAAGACTTCAGAAATATGACGTGGACTTTGAGTTTAAGCCAGGAAAACACCTAGTGGTGGCAGATACGTTGAGCAGGGCCAGCCTGCAGGATTTAAAGAGCACAACTGAAGAAATCGTGCAAATCCATATAGACTGTGTCAGAGCACACATGCCAGTGTCAGATTTAAAATGGTCAGAGATAGCTAAACAAACACAAAAGGATGAAACATTGAAACAAGTCATGGAACAGATAAACCTACCAGGCCAGGTTAAACTGTCTAAGCCATACCAACACTTTAAAGGAGAACTGTCAGTGTTGGATGGTGTTCTTCTAAAAGGCACCAGGATTGTTATTCCTAACTCATTAAGACAGCAAATGGTCAGATTAGTGCACGAAGGACATCTAGGAATAGAAAAATGCAAGAGACGTGCACGAGAAGTATTGTACTGGCCGTACATGAACAGAGATATTGAGACCTACATCCAGCGCTGTGACACTTGCCAGCGCCACAGATATCAGCAGGCCAAGGAACCGATGAGGCCACATGACAAGCCAAGGGAACCGTGGAGAAAGGTTGGGATGGATCTTTTTCATCTTAAAGGCAAGGACTACCTGTTAGTTATAGATTATCATTCCAACTACCCAGAATTCACGTGTTTGAGTGATACAACTGCTGAGAGAGTTGTGAAGCACACAAAAGCGATCTTTGCGCGACATGGGATCCCTGTGACTGTGATAAGTGACAATGGACCACAATTCTCGAGCCAATGTTTTAAAAACTTTGCAGAAAAGTACGGTTTTGAACATGTGACTTCGAGTCCTCACTACCCGCAATCCAATGGATTAGCGGAGAAGGGAGTACAAATAGTGAAACGTATTCTGAAAAAAGCTGCAGAAAATGCAGAGGATCCATACCTTGCTATCCTGAACTACAGAGCATCACCACTGGAGAACGGACTTTCGCCAGCAGAAATGCTCATGAGTAGAAAGCTCAGGACCAGGCTTCCAGCAGCCACATACAGGAAGGAAAAGTATGTGACAACACGTCCAAACATGAGACAGATAGGACTGTACGACAGAGCAACCAAGGCTCTGGGCCCACTCTCACAGGAGGACATTGTGAGGGTGAGATGTGATGGACAGTGGGGACCACTAGCTAAGGTGGTCAAGGAGACAACACCTAGATCATATGAAGTCATCACGGAGTATGGGACACCACTGAGGCGGAACAGAAGGCATCTGCTCAAGGTGCCTCAGAAAGAACTCATGGACAATGACACAAATGACATGCCAGTCATCTCAGACCAATCCTGTTCTGAGACAGACAAAGACACACCAACTGATGTCACACAGGATCAAAGACCAAAAAGACTGATTGTGAAACCAAAGAGACTGATTGAAGAGATATAAAAAAAAAAAAATGAAAATGATGTGAGCAAAAGAAAATACACATGTTAAGTGTTAAGTTCTGAACAGTTAAAGTGTCAAAGAGGAAACTGTTAAGATAAAGTGGTAAATGATAGTAAAATGTGAATTTGAATTTAAAGGAATTTATTTCAAAATATTTCAGTTAAGATGTGAAAGCACGTTAACAAGAATTGATTCATACTGAAAAAATGATTTAAGTTTAAGTGGTACAAGAATACTTTACTTGAAAAAAAGGGAGATGTATTGAGATGTAATGATCAACGCTACCACTAGTTGGCACCAGTTGCTTACTCAAGTGTATGTAACTAGGAAGTGCAGTTGCAAGTAAACTTCGATGTTGAACTACACGGTGTGAGTACGTCTCGTCAATACAACACCACAACATGTCTGAGCTCAGTCTTCATTAAAGACTTTTATTTTGAACTTTCACTGGGTTTCCTGTCTGATCCCTGAGTTTGAGTCATTCACCAGCTGCTTTATGACAGGTACACAGGCTCCATGTGTAAACACTATATTGTAACTCAATGCTCCTCTTCCTGACACAAACCAGCCTGACGACCTCTCCCTCCTCCTCCTGCTATCAGAGTTCAGCCTGTTCACTGTTCCCTCCCCTCTCACAGACACACCTCTTTACACAGGGGTGGAAACAAGTGACGTGTCAGAGCTGGTGTGGCTCAGAGAACAGCTCTATTTCTGGAAACAGAAAGTGAAACTTATTGACTTTCACAACGGTTGTAGAGGAGAAATGGCGCAGCAAATGATTCAGCTGGATCGAGAAAAACTGAGCTGTTCGATCTGTCTGGATCTTCTAAAGGAGCCGGTGACTATTCCCTGTGGACACAGCTACTGTATGAGCTGTATTAAAAACTACTGGGGTGAAGATGATCAGAAGAACACATGCAGCTGCCCTCAGTGCAGACAGAGCTTCACACCGAGGCCAGCCCTGGTGAAAAACACCATGTTAGCAGAGTTGGTGGAGGAACTGAAGAACGTAGGACTGAAAGCTGCTTCACCTGATCACTCCTATGCTGGACCTGGAGACGTGGCCTGTGACTTCTGCACTGGGAGGAAGCTGAAAGCCTTTAAGTCCTGTCTGGTGTGTATGGCCTCTTACTGTGAGCAGCACCTTCAGCCTCACTACGACGTAGCTCCACTGAAGAAACACACGCTGGTCCAAGCGTCTTCAAAACTTCTGGAGAACATCTGTCCTCGCCATAATGAGGTGATGAAGATTTTCTGCCGCACTGATCAGCAGTGTATCTGTTATCTCTGCTCCATGGATGAACACAAAGGCCACGACACAGTCTCAGCTGTAGCAGAAAGGGCTGAGAAACAGAAGGAGCTCGGGCTGAGTCGTCAAAAGATCCAACAGAGAATCCAGGACAGAGAGAAAGATGTGAAGGTGCTTCAACAGGAGGTGGAGGCCATCAATCTCTCTGCTGATGAAGCTGCTAGTAACAGTGAGAAGACCTTCACCCACTTGATCCAACTCATTGAGAAAAGAAGGTCTGAGGTGAAGCAGCAGATCAGATCTCAACAGGAAACTGACGTGAGTCGAGTCAAAGAGCTGGAGGAGAAGCTGCAGCAGGAGATCACTGAGCTGAGGAGGAAAGACTCTGGTCTGGGGCAGCTGTCAATCACAGAGGACCACCTCCATTTTCTTAACAACTACCCCTCTCTGTCACGTCTGAGTAGGGTTACAACAGAAGCAACAGATTTACTCAGCATCACTCAACAATCTCAGACGTATTTTAAGGAAGTGACAGCAGCAGTGTCAGAGGCCAGAGATAAACTGCAGGCTGTTCTCAATGAGGAGGGGTCAAAGGTCTCAGTGAAAATTACTGGAGTGGAAGTTTTAGAGCTGCAGAGAGAACCTCAGACCAGAGCTGAGTTCTTGAGATATTCAAAACAAATCATTTTGGATTCAAACACAGCAAACACACGTTTGTCATTGAGTGACAGGAACAGAAAAGTAACTTGGATGAGTGAGGACCAGTCATATCCAAGTCATCCAGACAGATTCATTGAATGGTGGCAGGTCCTGAGTACAGGGGGTCTGACAGGTCGTTGTTACTGGGAGGTGAAGTGGAGTGGTCAGGTTTATATAGCAGTTGCCTACAAGAACATCAAGAGAACAGGGACCAGCGATGAATGTGGATTTGGGCAAAATGACAAATCCTGGTCATTACACTGCTACAGTGGTGGTTATATATTCAGACATAACAGTAAAACTACCCCCGTCTCAGGCCCTCGGTCCTCCAGAATAGGAGTGTACCTGGATCACAGGGCAGGTACTCTGTCTTTCTACAGCGTCACTGAAACCATGACTCTCCTCCACAGAGTCCAGACCACGTTCACTCAGCCTCTACATCCTGGATTCTGGCTTCCTGCAGGTTCTGGAGACTCAGCTGAGTTGTGTGAGCTCCAGTAAACAGGAGTGTTTAGTGTGAATCATCCATGATGCAGCAGTCGACTGTATGTGTAGGTTTGTCTGCACTGATACAGACAGTGATGGTTTTTTCTTGGGTTTTCTCTGGTTTTGTTTGTTTCAAAAACACAATGAATTTGTGAAATTAAAAAAAAAAAGCTTCCTATTTTATTTTCTATTTAGGGATTAGGTTATTTTGTTCAATGAAACATAATAATTTGCATTTAATATGTAGATTATATTATGGATATGGAAAATATCAGCATGTGCAAAATGTCCAACAATGATTTTTTTCATATTAAAGTTTTTATTAGGTGAATGTATGAGCTAAAAAAGAAAAAAAACACAATGTCATGATTATCAAAGTTGTGAATTAAAATCTGTAGAAGAAATATCACATTTTAAAGTATAATCTTTAAAAGTGTGTATTGAAGTGTCGTTACTTGTACAACATTTCTTGGGTTTTTTCTTGTTTTATTTGTTTCAAAAACACAATGAACTTGTGAAATAAAAAAATAAAAAACCACCTTTTTTATTTTCTATTTAGGGATGAGGTTATTTTGTTCAATGAAACATAATCATGTAGATTATATTATGGATGTGGAAAATATCAGCATGTGTAAAATGTCTAACAATGATTTTTTCATATTAACATTTTTATTAGGTGAATGTATGAACTAAAAAAGTATAATCTTTAAAAGTGTGTATTGAAGTGTTGTTACTTGTACAACATTATACAAATAAAAATAAATAATAATTTAACAGTCAACATTTGAACAGCAAATGTCTCATTCTTTATATATAAAAAAATCACTCAAAAATAATTTGCTTTAATATGTTTCTTTTCCATCAGTCACTTTTGAAGATGTTTGGGTCCAAGATGAGCTCATGAGGAGACTGATTATGGGAATTAAATAAACTTTGGAGGAGGTGACGACTTATTTGACTGAATATTAACAGTATAACTAATGAGAACAGTTGAAGAAAAGTTTTCAACAGTCTGTTTCACTTTCAGATTTATTACACAACTTTTAAACGTTCCACAACAATCATTCAGAAATAAAATGTGAAGTATACAAAGCTTTACAGGCGGTGCCCAATCACACTTTAGGAAGAACTGAGCTTCACATCTTCTCAAAACACTCAGAATTAGAGGAAATATTAATCAAATGTCAATGGGTGTAACAGAGAAAACTTTTTGTTAACATATTTAATCACTATATTGATATTCTGTTGCTTAGAGAGTTAAGTGAGTGGTACTGAAAACTATAAAACCAATAAAATGTCAGCACAAAGCTGATCAAAGTTTCTTTAGTGACAAACAGATGTTGTCTTTGTCCTGTCATTCATCCGCACTTTGGTCTACTTGCTACTCCTGGTTTGTTTCCTATTTCCTGCTCTTCATCTGTTTTATTTACTTCACTGACTGACATCACATGTGTCGTGGTAAACGTGAATGATTCCAGCAGAAGGTTAATTATTGTTAACCCTCCATACCTGGTGTCACAACATTGAACATTCAGCTAACCCAATGTGAAGCTGCCTACTCTCCAAGCCACTTTCAGTTACTGTCGTGATAAAAAAGCTCGTCCTTTGGGCCGTGAACTTATCCGACATGTACTTTAAAGACTCCAATTAAAACGCTGACCAAAGATGGATCCGACATAGAGTTGTCTTTTATTTACTCTTGAACAGAAGTAAAGTAAAAGCATACACCCCGAGTCACTTACAAAATACAAAGTACACGAAAAAGAGTTTCGACAGGAACAAACAAAACGAAGTGACTGACTTCATATCATCAAAGTGTGGTTTATATACTGGTGGGCATGTGCTGATCTCAGTATTTCTCACTCCCACCTGTTGAGGTCTGATCTGCTGACTGTGCACTTTATTCTGTGACCTTGGTTTCACCCTGATGCTTTTCTCCGGATGTGTACCACTTTACTAGCCTTATTTGGACTGTTACCATAGACTTCCATGCACTAAGCGCACCTCCTCGATCCTTGCCTGGTGGCCATTCTATGTAAGTGCGCCGGAAGCCAAAACTACTAGCTCAGAAGAAAGTATTATAAGGGTCATACATAGTTCACATCCATCCCTGTTCACCACTATCGCCTTGGCCTCCTTCAGATCCTGTTGAAGTACACACTCTCATCCATTAGGTGGTGCTAAGGAGCATGTTGTAATTTTGGAGATCAAAATGGCTGCCAGTAGTGATAATGCAATGTTGAAATGAAGTAATATAAGAACACAAAATAACTATACTTTAACTGTTCAAACCCACACAAAATGACATTAAATGTAATGTAGTCATTGTTGAAATAATAATACAGTTCATACGTGATCTTTAAAGGTGGCATAACACTCTGTTCACTGGTCTTGTTGTTATCAAATTTTTATGTCATTTCCCATAGAAAAATGCCACCACATTACCTGCGTATGAACTGCTTTCAAAATAAGAGCACATGTCGTATCAAGTTAGATTCCACCACAACATGTCTGAGCTCAGGCTTCATTAAAGGGTTTCCTGTCTGATCCCTGAGTTTGAGTCATTCACCACCTGCTTTATTACAGTTACTTACGCTCCATGTGTAGAGACGATATTCTAACTCACTGCTCCTCTTCCTGACACAAACCAACCTGACGACCTCTCTCTCCTCCTCCTGCTATCAGAGTTCAGTCTGTTCACTGTTCCCTCCCCTCTCACAGACACACCTCTTTACACAGGGGTGGGAACAAGTGACGTGTCAGAGCTGGTGTGGCTCAGAGAACAGCTCTATTTCTGGAAACAGAAAGTGAAACTTATTGACTTTGACGGCGGTTGTAGAGGAGAAATGGCACAGCAAATGTTTCAGCTGGATCGAGAAAACCGGAGCTGTTCGATCTGTCTGGATCTTCTAAAGGAGCCGGTGACTATTCCCTGTGGACACAGCTACTGTATGAGCTGTATTAAAAACTACTGGGGTGAAGATGATCAGAAGAACACATGCAGCTGCCCTCAGTGCAGACAGAGCTTCACACCGAGGCCAGCCCTGGTGAAAAGCACCATGTTAGCAGAGTTAGTGGAGGAACTGAAGAACGTAGGACTGAAAGCTGCTTCACCTGATCACTCCTATGCTGGACCTGGAGACGTGGCCTGTGACTTCTGCACTGGTAGGAAGCTGAAAGCCTTCAAGTCCTGTCTGGTGTGTATGGCCTCTTACTGTGAGCAGCACCTTCAGCCTCACAACGACGTAGCTCCACTGAAGAAACACACGCTGGTCGAAGCATCTTCAAAACTCCTGGAGAACATCTGCCCTCGCCATGATGAGGTGATGAAGATTTTCTGCCGCACTGATCAGCAGTGTATCTGTTATCTCTGCTCCATGGATGAACACAAAGGCCATGACACAGTCTCAGCTGTAGCAGAAAGGGCTGAGAAACAGAAGGAGCTTGGGCTGAGTCGTCAAAAGATCCAACAGAGAATCCAGGACAGAGAGAAAGATGTGAAGGTGCTTCAACAGGAGGTGGAGGCCATCAATCTCTCTGCTGATGAAGCTGTTAGTAACAGCAGTGTTTCCCGCAGCGCTTTCCTGTTAAGGCGGCCGCCTTAACAACAAAGAGCTGCCGCCTAAACTAACGTCTTTTAAAAAAAAAAAAGGAACGATATTCGCACAGAGAAGCGCGGTGAAAGTGAAACTTAATACGCCCCCCCCCCCCCCCCCCCCCCCCGCCAACAGGACAGACACCACCTTAACTAACAAATTTTCTGGGGGAAACACTGAACAGTGAGAAGACCTTCACCCACTTGATCCAACTCATTGAGAAAAGAAGATCTAAGGTGAAGCAGCAGATCAGATCTCAACAGGAAACTGAAGTGAGTCGAGTCAAAGAGCTGGAGGAGAAGCTGCAGCAGGAGATCACTGAGCTGAGGAGGAAAGACTCTGGTCTGGAGCAGCTGTCAATCACAGAGGACTACCTCCATTTTCTAAACAACTACCCCTCTCTGTCACGTCTGGGTGAAGAAACAGATTTACTCAGCATCACTCAACAATCTCAGGCGTATTTTAAGGAAGTGACGGCAGCAGTGTCAGAGGCCAGAGATAAACTGCAGGCTGTTCTCAATGAGGAGGGGTCAAAGGTCTCAGTGAAAATTACTAGAGTGGAAGTTTTACAGCTGCAGAGAGAACCTCAGACCAGAGCTGAGTTCTTGAGATTTTCAAAACAAATCATTTTGGATTCAAACACAGCAAACACACGTTTGTCATTGAGTGACAGGAACAGAAAAGTAACTTTGATGAGTGAGAACCAGCCATATCCAAGTCATCCAGACAGATTCATTGTATATTACCAGGTCCTGAGTACAGAAGGTCTGACAGGACGTTGTTACTGGGAGGTGAAGTGGAGTGGTCAGGTCTTTACAGCAGTTGCCTACAAGAACATCAAGAGAACAGGGACCAGGGATGAATGTGGATTTGGGCAAAATGACAAATCCTGGTCATTATACTGCTCTAGTGGTGGTTATCATTTCAGACATAACAATAATGCTACCTCTATCTCAGGCCCCAAGTCCTCCAGAATAGGAGTGTACCTGGATCACAGGGCAGGTACTCTGTCTTTCTACAGCGTCACTGAAACCATGACTCTCCTCCACAGAGTCCAGACCACGTTCACTCAGCCTCTACATCCTGGACTCTGGATTCATTCAGGTTCAGCTGAGTTGTGTGAGCTCAAGTAAACAGGAGTGTTTAGTGTGATTCATCCATGATGCTGCAGTCGACTGTATGTGTAGGTTTGTCTGCACTGATACAGACAGTGATGGTTTTCTTGGGTTTTCTCTAATTTTGTTTGTGTTAACACAATGAAAAAATAAAATAAAATTTGATTTAGGGATTAGATTATTTTTTTCAATGAAACTTTATCATTACTTGCACTTAACATGTAGATTATATCATGGATCTGGAAAATATCAGCATCTGCAAAATGTATATCAGTGATTTTCTTTATCATAATCATCTGCCAGATGTTTTTATCACTAAATATAACTTGTATGATGTAATGTTAACTCTGTTGTTGTACGGACCACATACTGTGCTGTTGTTGTTGTTGTTGTTGTTGTAATGATTTAATCAAATATTTGATTTGAAAAAAATGTATTGCAGACATGTATAAAAATAAAATAAAATAAAAAATGAAACAAAACAAAAGGTTAAATGGTCTCAATCAATAACATGTTGGAAAGTACAGTATATCTCTTTGAATAACATAAACATGTCCAAAAATGAGTAGGCTGAAGTGAATACTTATTTACTGTATACCTACCCCTTTTCCTTCCAAATTACATCTTACATTCCAGTGTACCTTGTACAGTCCCATATTATGTTCACATAAAAGAAGAACATATATAAATACACACACACACGCCACATACTAAAAACATACAACATTAAATATATTATATGTTATCTTATATTGTATAATACTATACTATTACACATACAGTATACAATGGACAAGTTTCATTATCTTATTTCATTATTTTGTTACTAAATTTAAGTTGTAACCACATATATTTTTCTAACATTTATCTTTTACACACTAACACATACATCTACAACAATACCTAGTGATGTATTAAATATATTAATTATCAAATATAATCCCAAATATCTGTATTTGCGTGTTTCAATTAACTGTCTCTTTTGCTGCATCACAAATAGATGAGAAATGTGTCGAATAGATAAAAATGTGATTATATCCAAATAATCGGCCCAATGAGGCAAAGTGGTATCAAACTGACAAAGTCTCAATATATTAAAATGTTTGACACCGGTGCATTCAAGGTTTCAAAGTGACCTACAAACAGCCTGGCTTCAGGGTTCAGTGGATTATATTTCAAGAGGATGCTTCACTTTTTATCAGTGTGACTGTCTCTTCCCACAGACTCAGTCTGAATACAAGTGGAAGATAAGGCTGCACACTAGTGGAAGCATGAAGGACACACGTATTCAAAGGACTGTGTGAGAAACAAACTGTGTTACCTCTTTGTTTGAAAATGCATATTTGCGTGTTTGCAGCACCACACGTCAGCCAAAAAGACTGAGCCTTGAACAGATGGAGCTAAAAGCATTATCTCACAGAGGAGTGTGGCCATTTGTTCCAGATGTGTCAAATAACCTGAGGAAACCCAACAACACAGAGCTCCGTGTTCCTGTGGTCCCTGATGTTCACACTGGGAAGCTCTCCGGCCACTTCGCCAGGCATGACAGCAAAATAAAGAGACACAATCTCACAGAGATAATCAGCAAAAGAGCCCAAAGTGTCTCACAACCTCCAATATACACAGACACACAAGTGGTGATCTCAGAGCTGGAGATCTATCAGGCCGGGGACGAACACATTTTATGGCTTTATCTCCCTCGGTGCAGCGGGAGATATGACAACGGGTCAGCGTGGAGGGAGCGCAAACAAGATGGCCCCGCTGCTTACTGCTCCTGAAAGCAGGCGGGATGAAAAGATGATTGGTTTCTCTGAAAAGTCCAGAGATAGATCTGTCCGATTTTCAGGTGAATATTAGATTATTGCTGAGCCGTCCTAACAAACGTGTGAAACGCAGCCGTTTTCAGTCAGAGAGTCATTTGTACAGGCCGACAGTGAATTAGAGCCAATGTAACAGAATCAGAGGATGTTGATACAGATCAGTCATCAAAGAGTGGGAGAAATATCTGGCTGGATCCTTTTTCACACAGTCAGCTCAAAGATATTCGTATAATTAAAGATACTGAGCTACGGTCATTGACTTTTTGGTTCTTTGGTGAAACTTGGATTTGAAACAAGCTAAAATAACACGGTGGTTATATTTTCTTAAATGATGGGTAACGGTCTAAACACTAACAGTCTCTCATGCACCAGATGGTTAGACAGCATGGATGGCTGACAGAGTCTTCTAAGGACCAATCCATCACTTAGCATTCACATTCCCAACATTCAATCACCTCCATATGCAGCAACAAGGAGCGTAAATACAGCGACCAATGGGCAGGTAGAGGAAGCCTGTTTGTGTGAGGTCGGGCTGTCGCACCACACATCAACATCAAAACAAAGCTTTACTGTCCCATCTCGGTTTACGACATAATTACGGGAGGATTTATACCGCCACTGTCCCCTAGCTTTGCCTTGAGTGCAGTTTCCACATAGTTCAGTGTCCTTGCAGAAGTGCCTGCTGCCTGCACACCTGGCACAGCGGGGGAAACAAATTAGGATGGCATATGCAGCAGTTACTGGACGGCCCCCATAAATGTCTGTCTTGGGACGGGCAGTAAAACACTGAAGTAACCCAGTCTCGCACTCATTTTACACACACTTTGCTCAAACTGTGGACATGCAAACGCACACATATATATGTACATGTATATGGATATGGGATCTATGGGTACACAGATGAAGAAGTGTATTAAATTTACATTAATACATCTTTCAACATAAAAGAAGAGCTACACAAGCCTAAAATTAAAAGCTTGAAGACAGACAGATGACAGTTGGGACAAAGGTTCAACTGAAACTCTCAGTCCCACATTATCTTGCTGAAAATATTGATAATCCTAACTTTTGAATCTTGTTTTTGTTTTCTTTTTCTAAGATCAAAACCAATGTGGAGAACTTCACACAAGAAGGAGAATCAGTTTTCCCAGGTCTTTGTCATAATTAATGAACAGCCATGAGGCAGTCAATTTGATGTTTTATGGTTTTACCAATAAAACCATAGGTGAAAGAACATGAGTTTCATCATTTTATAGTAATATATTATAATTTTGATTTAAATAAATCAAGAACAACATTTCTTGATGCAGGAGTAAGTAACAAAAAAACTTTTTTTAAGCCAGATTTTAGGTCATATGTTTTATTTTTAAACACATTTCTTATGAGCTTTAAAAAAGACAAATCCGACATGCCGAAGAAAACCCACCGGGTCTCTTTTTGACGCAGCACTGAGTTACCAAAATCATGCGCATTTGTTGAGTTATTTTTGACCAAGCAGCTTTAGGAGTTTACGCATGTGTGCACCTGCCAATGATTCTTCTACAACCACATTACATTCTCTAATCTCGCTATCTAAAAGCCCTCTTCCTCCTCCCCCCATTATGCACTTGTAGTCAAAGTGTGCAGAGTGCTGCAGTTGGTTTCATCTGATGTTACGACCACACAAGTGTCAGAGCGTTCACACAGGGAGCTCTGTGTTAATATGGAGAGTACTGTCTGACAGGAACAAAGGAATATAGTGGCTCTAAGACAATGGAAGGCGAGTATCAGGAAACTTGTCTTTTATTTTTAACACCTCCTTTTGCATCTGGAGTATTAAATATAATCATGCTGAATACTTTTATTTAATAATTTCTTACTACAGCCTTTCCTACACCAGTCTTATTTTTTATACTGCTCTCTTTTAATCAGGATTCCTCTTGTCATTCACTATTATTCTCTCTCTCAACCTGACTGACAATGAATTTTTCAAACTGTGGGAAATTACATCCTCCTGGTTACACGTGGACCAGGCACTGTTATAAAAATCAAACCAAACAGCCAGAGGCACAGCAGAGGAAGTTAAGACTGTGGATGTTCCCAAAACGTTGCTTTTGCACGACATTACCTTCCCCCTCTATGACAGTTATGTGGTCTCAGCTGATTTGTTTAAATGATGGTAATAAGAAATGAGAAAAAATCCATCCAACCGTGAAAATATGGTGACACATACATGGTGAAAATCTGGCCAAATTGCCTTTTGCCGTGCCATGAAGCGGCTGCATATGGCGGCTAAGTGGCTGCCATATGCAGCCCATGAATACATGCTATCAGTCGTCATCAAGAGTAATAGCCTCTTTTTTAAGCTGCCTTATGGGTCTGACCTTTTCTTCTATACTGAATGTGCAAATTATTCTTAATTTCTTCAGCCAGTGGATCTTTTCTCCTCCCCCAGAAAAGGGAACGTACTGCAGCACGCCAAGGCCTCGGTCAATTCCACCGCTGCCGAGCCATACATCATATTTTGAGTGTATGGATTTCTAATATCTCGCTACAGCAGTCAAGATGATGTAACAGATATGGACTCTGAGCACATATGAAATATGTTCCTCGAGGATATTCAATATGGCTGCCCAGAGAAATCTGATCAGGTTATTAAAACAGATAACCTCATACCCTATACCCTGACTTAGACCGTGAAATATCAAAAGCTCTGCTGGGGGTAATTAGTGATGGGATGGGATCCATTAGCCACCATTTAAAAGAACAGAGAGGTGTGGTTCAATGGGATGTTCCAGTTTCTGCTATTTTGTACCTCGAGTTGAACCAAACAGTGAAAGCTACAAATATAGAGGACCAGAAATTGCTTCCTCGGGACACAAAGGAGGAATGGGATGTACAGTGGTGGTGATATAACAGCATAAAAATCCAGACAGATCCAGCAAGATCAATGTCATCCAGAGCTGGGTTAGATGATCTCCTCCATCTTGGGACAATCTATAATGGTCCCCGAGTCAATCTTTGTCTAGGCGCTCGCCTGGGACCAGTTTCCATTGGGAGCCGATACCAGGAGGTAATACCCAGAGCAACATGGCTGACAGGGTCCAAGGACATAAAAAAAAAACCCTCCTCCACAATAAGATGGGGAGGGAACAAAGACGGAGCTGCAGCAGCTCTCCAGGAGCTCACAGGACTGGCACTGGTCTGGGGATGAAAGAAATAGAGGCATGATGGTAGTTTTGAGGAAAGTGCAAACAACCCTTTGGGAAATCACAGGCAATAACCTGTAGGCCAAGGTTGGTGCTGTGGTTGGAGCATGCAGCGTGCAGCATGCAGCAGTGCTCATGGCTCTGTGGGAGGATGCATCAGTGAGGCATGGGAAGGGGAAAGGCTGAGGTCTGCTGAATCTGTAGCAGAGCACTGGGGCTATAGTTTTACCCTGTGGAGGTTAGATGGAGGGCATTTATAGGAAAGAGTGCCACACCGTATTTGTTTCTTGTTTTCTGCATTCATGCTAATATACATACTGTTAGATTGAAATTAGGGATGGACGAGTACCCATACCAGGGATCGGGATCGGGCCGATACTGGCCTTATTTCAAAGTATTTGATACTTGTAAAGGCGGCCAATATAAAAAAAAAGAAAAAAAGATTGAGTTTCTTTTGTTCTGCCACTGCTTAAAGAAATCCTACAGGAAACACAAAAACTCTATTGCAGATTGACTGTGAAGCTTCTGTTCACAAAAGACAAAAAATCTTTGTTCAAAATTATCTGTCATTGTGTTAATTGTATGCAGATAAAATAGAATAAAAGTGGTGGTAACTATGTACAGTAATCCCGTAATATATATATATTATGGGATTACTGTACATAGTCATTTTTCAAATATTTTTTACATATTGTTTGTAAATAGTATTTGTTGTTTGCAAATTACAAGTAGGTAGAGTATGCTGATATACTATAATGGATCGGTATTCACATAAATACAAATATACAGCTAAGTGACATGACCAGCTCAAAACTACAACACAACAAAAAGAGAACGGGTCTGAATACTTTCTGAATGCACTGTACACCATAGAAAAAAAGTTCTAAAATATACTTCATAGCAAACATCATCACTTTTTAAAAATATCTTTAAAAAAAAACAGGAATCTAGGCCAGGTCCCCCACAAATATCTGAGTTAACTTTCTTTTTTTCCCCCTCCCATTTACTTTCACAGTAATAAAATGATTCAAGTGCGTTGGAAACAGAAACTCCTGCTTTTCACAGAGCGCTGTCAAAGAACAGCAGTACATTTCCACTGTATTCCACAATGCATGGTGACAGACATATGAACTACAAGTCAAAGACTTCCTCCATGAAAACTCTGCCAAACAACTTTGGGCCAAGTGAGGTTATGAAGCAATGATTCTCAACAAGAAAAGAAGAAGAAAAAACTTTTTGTCTTTTTGTAACAGAAGTGCATGGGTTAACTTGCTTTTCTTACTTTTTCCTTCCTCAGACAGTTTGCTTTGATGCTTTTATAGTTTTCCTGACAGTGTGTCTTCTCTGCTCCCCACCTAGTTTTATCCATGCACGGTCTACCTGACGGCTCAAC
Source organism: Trachurus japonicus (assembly GCF_045865225.1). Taxonomy (NCBI): domain Eukaryota; kingdom Metazoa; phylum Chordata; class Actinopteri; order Carangiformes; family Carangidae; genus Trachurus; species Trachurus japonicus. The sequence goes on along the minus strand of NW_028220914.1, from coordinate 19,712 downwards.
TTGGTGCACAGCAGGGGAGGCGTGTGGGCGTGTGTGTGTGTGTGTGCATGTTTGGTAATGCAGTGCACCTTTCCAACACATAGGCTTTTCAAGGCTCATATCAGTTTCTACCTACAGTCTCTGCACCAGCAGGTGGAAAAGGTATGAGAGATGAGAGGCGGAAAGAGCGAGAAAGACGGGGGAGAGGTGGTGGGGGGGGGAGGGAGGGAAAGACACGGCCACAGCAGGACGTCCCTCCCCTCAGGTAGACGGAGGGAAAACAGATTATGGTAAAAAAAAAAAAGAAAAAAAAACTCCACCTCTCTCTATTTAATAAAACAAAGAGTGAGTAAGGGGCGGATGACAGGGAAGTGTCCTTGGCCGCTGCAAACTCCAAACGCTCGGCTCACCTGTCATCCCTCGACTCATTTACTTTCACTCTAAATAGCCACTTCAGCAGCTAATACATTGCCCTGGGGTGAGACTGGCTGCTGCCGAGTGCAATATTGTGTTTGTGTTTGCTTTCTAAAAAAATAAAAATAAAAAGGGGTGAGAGAGCTGATGCTACATTAAAAATAACAGCCACTCCTTTTCAAGCACATAATTGTTGTCCAAGGACGGGAGTAAAAGAACTAAGGGCGTGAGGCTAGAGATATCATTAAGTGATACACCGATAGAAGGAGGGACCCAAAGTTGCTCTCAAAAAAAAAGAAAAAGAAGAAGCACTCCCACTGGGTGTTTATATTAGCAGGAACTCCATTAGCAACGATTACACAGCCATCGCACTAACAGCTTTGTGGGTCCTGTTTCATTGATGCCTCCCTCTTATTTTCTAATGAGCCATGAGTGTTGTTGCTTTCACCTTGTGGTCCCAGAAGAACCCTGTAATCGCCATTATGTGTGTGGAGGACTCGGGTGGAGGCCCGGTCAGGAAGTCAAGCCGTGCACGGGCTCTTAGTGTGACTCACACACATGCACACTTGGCACCAATCCTTGTTTTCCCTCACTGGCCTCTTCAACACCACTTGGTCCATTAGTACAGTACGTGTGTGTCTGTGTGTATATGGAAAGTCATAACCGTGCTAACTACTGTATTTTCTTCCTTATTCATCTCTAAAGTCAACACACAGAGAGGAAAAAGACCGACGCTGAGAAGATTTGGCATGATTTCTTCTTTCCTAGAAGAAAACCATGAAAAAAAAAAAAAAACGTAGAAATATAAAAATACATTTTTGGGCAGATCCACCCCAGAGCTGAACTCTTCACTAGTTGTTTGTGACCTCGTGTAACCTCACACTGAACTTTCTCAAACTCTCAGTCACTCCCATCAACACTCATGTGTAAAACCACTGCCATCCTTCAATACCTGCAACATCACCAGGAGATTAAAACATGAAGGAATTAACAGTAGCACCATAACTAATAATCTGATTATATAAAAAATTTGATATTACCTGAAATCAATATTAACACATCACATTTTTGGATATTTATCAGTAAATCAATAAGTAAATGCTCTTCAGCTGATGAAGAGAGCGGCCTCTGTGTTCTCCCCCACTGGCAGTGAAAAACACTGTTTGAATGCCAAAGTCTTATAATGTAGACTTTTATTTTTTCTATTTATTAGCACATCATTTAAATTAAAAATCTCACTGAACTAGGATGAACTAAACTTAATCCTTTCAAACTTTCAAACTCAAAAACTCTAAAAACACTACAAAACTATTACCAACATCTTTTCAACAACTATTACTTTTATTTCCAGTAGACAAAAGTGTGCATATTAGCAACAAAGACACATGTGACCCAGTGAAAGCATGGGGCACATGGATTGTGCAGTAATTGTACTATCTGAGTTTTGCTGTTGATTTTAGTCTCATCTTGTTGACATGCAGTATCATCGGTGTAGAAAGAAAGGTGACAGGAAATGAGGCAAACACTTGACAGTCAGCAGCAATTCAGCAAATAAAAAGATCATCCTCCTTAGGGACAGTACAAAAAGTGCCACTTCAGCTGACTGCCCTTATAACTGGTGTGTCTGTGTTTGAATAGATAAAAAAGAGTGTAATTAGGCTATTTTTTTTTTTTTTTGAAGTGAACATATCGCATCCTGATCACAGATGACTTGTAATAAATCAGCCAAACCAAAGAATCCACAATTTGGATGAATGAATATAAAAGAACAAAAACAGACCTAAAATTACATTAACGAATAAAAAGGTTTTTCACTTGATTCATGTTGTGAGTGAAGCTTTTCTATGTTCTGTTCTACTATCTTTTCTCGCCTTTTCATAATGTTAATAAAAGTGACTTTTACATGAACAAGATCTGGTTTTCACATGCATTATATTTAACTTGCACACACACACTGGTTTAACACAAGGTCAGTCACTGAGGATATTTCCCATTGCATGAACAAACAGAGGTGATTTCTTATTTTCCTACCTCTCTGAAGGCTTAGTCATGCTTGCAGTGAAGCTGCCTGCTCAAAGTGAACATGCATGATGCAACTGATCCATTATCTAAGGTGTGAAGCCAGTGTGAATGTTCTGGAAACCTTGTTGGTTTTATTTGTCTTCAGTCTCTCCTGTGTTGGCTGCATGCTCATCAGACTATTAGATGCCCCCCCCCCCAACCCTTTTTTTTAGTCGAATATTGATTTTGGATGCCAATGCAGAGGCGCACAGTAATTGAGTCTTATCTTGATGGTTGTAGGTTTAATGATGTTGGCCGTGGCTGTAGATGCCTGTGGGCTGCAAAAAAAAAGAGAGGGTATAATATATATATATATATATATATATATATATATATATATATATATATATAAAAGTGACAGAACTTATGCTGTCCTGAAAGAAACTGCTCCAGTGCCCATCAAATGGATCACATGTTGGAAAGAAGCTGAAAAATATCATCTCGTTGTTGTATAATAACAGCCACTGTGTCAGATCTCTGCTGTCATCTGTGCTGGGTTTTTGTCAAACAAGTGAGGAAACACAAAAAGCACAATATGGGCTTTTTTTTTTTTTAAGAGAGCGCGCAATGGGGAAAGATTCCTGAGCATCTAATACAGAAAAATAAATCTGAGAAATGTAGATATGCAATGCAGTGCAATTGTTAGAAGCAACAACACTGAAGGACGATGTGTGAGTGAACAAGGCTGAACAAGTCTCTGCCTAAAACTGGCATTTTATCTAGTTTTTACCCGGATTCTTCTGACACACTCTTTGGGTTTTGATTGTGTTTAACCACCTCCTTCAGCCGGAGAAAGGATTTTAGTCATCGGACGTGGATTTTAATAGTTTTAAAGAACTTTCTGCCGGACTGTTTGTATTGGTGGCTAAGCTAATTAGCTCGCTCTGCTAAGCTAAGAGCTACATCCATGGCTGCCCCCGCTGCGGCTCTACTTACCCACCCACACGGGTGCGATGGCTGTCTCCAAAAATCACAGTCAATCGCCGAACTTGAACGCCGTATTTCTGATCTTTACTGGATCCGGAATGAAGAAAAACAGATGGACTCTGTCATTACACTGGGCGCAGGTCTGCCTGTCAACTTAGCCGAGTTGGACACCACCATGCCGGCTCCTGACGCTACTCCGCCGGTCTTGGCGAGCGGAGCTCCTGCCTCCGTCTCACAGCTGGCCACTGGCTCTGGGGTTGCGCCTCCTGCTACAGCCGGACCGGCTGCTTCGGTTCTGCCGTCTCGCCAATCGGATGATCACTGGCGCTCGCTGGGTGCTAAACCCAAACTTGTGCCTGCTGCTGTTCTGGACTTTACACCGAACCCGAGACGCAGAGCACACACCTCCACTTCCACCCCACGGCAGGAGCCGTGGTTCGTGGCATTAGGCAAGAAGGCACGTAAGACCAGCCCGCAACCCACCTGTGAACTCCAGCTGTCCGACAGGTATGACCTCCTGCGTATGGATGAATTCCCGCCGCTGAATGCAGGGTCGGAGCCGGTGGTTGTTCCCGGGCGGGTCACTCCGGCTGGTGTTTCCATCCCTGCGACTGAGGCTGGCGGTCCCGTCCCGGTGGCTCCAGCGGCTGATTCCATCCCTGCGGTCTCGGCGCACTCGGAACCTGGGCAGAGTGTATCCAGTTCTGCTGCCTCGTCGTCACGGCGCAGGCCGCCCAGAGACGCAGTGCGAGGGCACTCTCTGGGGTCCTCCCTTCGCGGTGCTGCTTCCAAGCCTCGACGTCCGGAGAGCACCAGGCCCTCATCTGATCGAAGCGAGGTTCAACCGGCACCCCCTCGTCCCCTCTCTCCACCAACCACCTTAATTGTGGGGGACTCCATCATCAGGCAAGTTCGCCTCCCCAATGCGGTCACTCACTGCCTCCCCGGGTCTACTGTGGCGGTCATCTTAAATAAACTCCCGGAGCTTTTGCACTCCCTGCCCTCCACAGTCACTAAAATTATTGTTCATGTTGGATGTAATGATATTGCTCGTAAGCAGTCCGAGCTGACGAAAGCCGACTTCAGAGACCTCTTCAGCTTCCTGCGCACCACAGGTCAATCGGTGTTCATATCCGGCCCTATTCCAACATTGGCTCGTGGAGATGAGCGGTTCAGCCGAGTCCTCAGCCTCAATACCTGGCTGAACCACGCTTGCAGAGACTCCGATCTCACCTATATCGACAATTTTAATTTATTTTGGAATCGCCATTCACACTACAAGCCGGACGGAGTACATCCAAACCTATTGGGCAGTAGGATGTTAGGCTTTAATCTGCAACATGCTGTACAGCATGCGGCACATACTGTTACAAGCGCTGCACGCGACTGACGGCTGTTTACATCACATACCCCCTTCCTGTCTACTCCCCCCCCGCCCCCTGTGGTAGCCCAAACTCCTGTTAGAAGTGAAAATCAGTCTGTGACCTCCGATGCAACCTCACTAAAGGCAATATTAAATCCTAGTGCCGCCGGTACACATAAGGAACATCCAAATACTATAACAACAATTAAAAGGAAATTTGAATCTTTTCAACCAGTTAATCAGTCTAAAGTCTTGTGGGACAAAAGGAAAAAACCAAAAGGATTGCTTGGTGGACACCTGAACATGAGAAGCATTATGTCAAAGACTGAACAGCTTGAAACACTCCTGACTGAATCGAACTTGGACTTTCTTTTTATTTCTGAATCATGGTTAACTGCATCTTCACCAAGGTCTACTTTTGCTATACCTGGGTATCACGTTTATAGGAAAGATAGAAAATCAGGCAGAGGGGGAGGAGTTCTTATGTATATACGTGACCATTTTAAATGTGTAGAAATACATCGTAATTTTTTACAAGATATGGAAAGTATTGCTGTCTCCATTATATTATCCCCTCAAATGTCTTTCACAGTTGTTGGTCTGTATCGTCCCCCCAACTCTAATAATACATTTTATGATAAATTTAAATCTCTGTTGAAGGAAATTGGTACTAAAACTGAGTTAATTGTATTGGGTGATTTTAATGTAAACTGGGCTGAAAGAGCAAATAGGAAAAATCTTAAAAGTATATCAGATCAGTATAATCTCACTCAAATAATCCAAGGCCCAACCAGAGTTACACAATCATCACAAACACAGATAGATCTTATTTTTAGTAACAAACCTGAAAGAATCACCAAATCTTTTAATCTGATAACTGGTATGTCAGATCACAATCTGACCTTAATTGTTAGAAAATTGGAAAAACATCGATTTCTATACAGACAAGAGGGTAAAAGATCTCTTAATATTATCCCCAAAAACCTTGTTGCCTCATTTGAGGATAAATTTAAGCAGCTGGACTGGAACGATGTAGTGCTGTCTGATGATGTAGAAGAGGCATCTAATATCATGGTGACCAGAATTAGTGAGACCAAAAATGAATTTTGTAAAAGGGTCTCACATTCACGGAAAAAAAATAATTTACCTTGGTTAAATGAGCATCTCTGGAAGTTAATGAAGCAGAGAGACTTTGCATTAAAGGCAGCTCTTAAATCTGGATTACCACATGATAAGAGAAAATTTCAGGAACTGCGAAACAAAGTAGTGAAAGAACTGAGGCAGGCCAAAGCTGATTATTTTATTAAACTTATCAATGAGTGTAAGGGAAATAGTACAGTGATTTGGGAAAATATTAATAAAATCTCAAAGAAGGAGGGGAAAATAATTCAAAATTGGGCAATAAAGGAACAATCAAGAGTAATTGAAGACAAAGAACAAATAGCCACAATCTTTAATTCATACTTTGTGGACTCAGTGCAGTGTTTGGCCAAGAATTTTGATGTAAGACCAATGTCTCTTGAACCTGCAAATAATGAATTCCCTATTTTTACAATTGAATATGTCTCAGAATCTGAAGTAATGAAAGTACTTGACTGTCTAAAAGCTTCAAGGTCCATGGATGTTTTTGATCTTGATGCAAGGCTTTTCAAAAATTATAAATCCATACTATGTAAACCCTTAACTCATTTGATCAATTTATCCATAAGGAACTCATACTTTCCTTCCTCATGGAAGACAGCAGTAGTAATCCCAGTTTTTAAATCGGGTGAAAGGAATACTCCATCAAATTACAGACCCATTAGTATCCTTCCAGTAGCTTCTAAAATTGCTGAAAAGGTTGTCTGTGATCAGTTGGTTTCTCATTTAAATGAAGGCAATTTTAGCCTTCACCCAATGCAGTTTGGTTTTCGAAAACATTACTCAACAGAAACAGCAAATTGTTTTTTTGTGGAACAAATCAAAAACTATCTTGACAAAGGTGGTGTTGTTGGGGCTGTGTTTTTAGATTTAAGGAAGGCATTTGACACAGTTAATCACAATATTTTACTTTCTAAACTTTCCAAATTTAATTTGTCAGCCAATGCCTTGACCTGGATGGAGTCCTACCTAAACCACAGGAAACAGTGCACAAGAGTGTGTGATAAGCGTTCCTCTTTTACAAACTGTACAGTAGGGGTCCCCCAAGGGTCTATTTTAGGACCAATCTTATTTAGTATATATATTAATGATCTTCCTCAAGTTTGTCCAGATGTTTGCACTCAAATGTATGCTGATGACACTGTGATCTTCACCCATGCAAGAAACAAAGATGATGCTGCAGCCAATCTGACTACTGCAATGAGCAAGGTGTCAGATTGGCTAGCAAACTCTTGTCTAACCCTTAATGTTAGTAAAACAACTTGTATGTATTTCACAAAGAGGATTAATAATTCAGTTAACCCTGATATTGTAATTAATGGTGAGGTCATCAAATGTGTGACACACGTTAAGTATCTGGGCATTGAAATTGATACAAACTTGTCCTTTAGAAAGCAAGTAAGTAGGGTCATTAAAAATGTTAAATTTAATCTGTATAATTTTAAGAGCATCAGGCACCAGTTGTCTCCATTCACTGCAAAACTCTTTGTGCAGACTATGATTTTTCCCCATCTGTCTTACTGTATAACAACTTGGTCACAGGCCGGTGTAACTGTACTGAAGCCTGTTTACTCACTTTACAAACAAATCTTAAAAGCACTAGATAAAAAACCAAAGGATTATCATCACTGTAACATTCTTAAAAAATATGATTTTCTAGATTTTGATAACTTCATGTTCTACTCTGATGTTTGTCTGATGTTTAAAATTATTCATAACCTGGCACCCCCTCCCCTCGTGGAATGCCTATCCTGCCCCAGCAGTGGCAGAGCTGGCAGGACTAGAGCATCTATTCGGGGTGACTGGGTGCCACAGTTCAGAAGAACAGCTTTTGGACAATCTGCTTTCTCCATTAAAGTCATAGGGAGGTGGAATTCTATACCTACACACATAAGAGACTCAGTAAGCCTAGTAGAATTTAAGTCCAGCCTAAAGCTCTGGCTAAAAGAAACACAAAAGTGTAACCACCTATGATTGACAGGCCTGTACTCTGATCACATTGATGGAACTTTATGTATTGTCTCATTTTTATGTATTGTATTTCGTGTACTGACGGTCGTTGTTTCTTCTGTCTGCCTGTCCAGGGACAACAGATGTAAATTAGCTGTCAGCTAACTCTGGTACAATTACCTTAATTGTGCACTGTCCCTGTAAAAATAAAGTGATAAAAAAAAACAAAAAAAAAAAAAAAAAAAAAAAACACTGTGGACGTCAACCTCTGTTTGCATTATGAAAGATAGCGCACATCTTGTAGCAGCATCTGACGCTACGAGCTGTTGTAAATTGTCTTGCAGATTTTGCCTGTTTACTTTGCAACTGATGCGAAATGATTCCATACATCATTACAGCAGCTGCCTGGCCTTCAACTTCCACATAAATATTTCTTGGAAAGATTGTTTACTCTTGGCTTAGTGCTTTGCTACAGTATAAAAGCCTCTACATGGCTTTATGATCCATTTTCAGTGTATATACTATACCTATGCTCTATGTGCTTCACCATGTGCTGCTCATTGTACATCGTGTACAATCCCCCCTCTAGATCTGGATAAAAAGAATGACTGCCACTGTAACACACACAACAAAAACATGCATCACGTCGTTGCTCACACTGCTGATGTCTCTGTGGCATCAATGAAAGATTCACGTGTCACTCACTGCACTTGCCAAACGAAGAAATTCTAATTTAAATACAGTAAACACACTGAAAGCAGACTCAACACGGAGCGGTTCATTTGGCTCAGGCTGAACGATGAGGCCGGAAAGAAGGTCAATATCTGGTTTCATTTAGATTACCCGTGAAATCAATTGCTCATGAGGAGAATGGATTTAATGAGTTGTGATAACAAGCGCAATCCATTTTTCTTTTAGTCTTTCGCAAATCGACCCGACACATGACAAATGTTCAGTGACACTTTAAGCATCACCCCCACATATGTATTTCTGTGTCTATATTATGTAAATGCAGCAGTAAAGTAGTAAACAGGCAGAGGTCATTAGGGATCCACTGCTCATTGCCAACCATCAAATCCAAGCTGGAGTAACATGATTGAACACACAGTAAGTGTGTGTCGCTGCCTGACTGACTGACTGTTGGTCAGATTGTCAACCTCCATTTTGACCAATCCACCTCAATCACCAACCCCCTAGCAGCTGAAAAGAGGGCATCTAGCCAGTCCACATAATAAGGGGAAGCGAGGCAGCGATGCATGAAAATGCCTAAAATGTCTAATTCATCTAATAGTCAGCCATCTCTGTGCTCTCTCTGTCGACAGCCACCGAGGGGCTCGGTGTCGTTTAGAGGTGAGAGCAGCATGAGCACAACCACAGAACATATTACTTTTATTCAATGGATGTGATATGATTGACAACCTCGAATTGCTTTGCCCACGACCTTGAAGGACTGGTGGTAGGACTGCAGACTGAAACTGTGGCCCCTGCAGTCGAGCCTCGTATTCCACTTATGATATGATTTTTTTTTAAATGTCCTACTGTATGTTGATGTTGTCGTCGTCCTGCCAGTGGATGGGGGAAAAAAAAAATCCTCAAGGTGCCATTTATAATATAATAAAATTGCTTCTTTTAAAAAGTAAGAGCCAGAGAGCTGAAGGGAAATGAGTTCACTGTGTGATGCAAGATGGAGGATGGCTTAAGACATCAAACAGTGGAAGATTTCTAACTTAAAATTATGAATTTATCAAAAGATTAGCAAATTAATTATATGCCCATGAGCTACTGAATTCATCAACTCACTCACTTCTGTGTGCAAATGAAAATCATTAAAAGTCTGAAAGCCGTTCATAAATAAAACCAAAATAATACATACTTTCTGAATTGCTCTGTGCCACAATAACCTGGATAGATGTATTTTAGTGATACGTTTAGATTTATAAAGTTGTAAACATTGAGATTTATGATTTTTAACTGAGATTCTCTCTCTCTCTCTCTCTCTGGCTCCATGAAGAGCGAATCTCTTAGAAAGAGTCACTTCAACTTATTGGATTTAGAAAACAGCAATTGTTCTTGACTTTGCAGCTTCAGCACCCAAGAGCAAAACTATCTGCAAACCAGCCATGTGGTATTTATTGGGCATTCATAAACATGCACCAATTCTAGTTGCTATGACTAAATCATAAGCCCCAAAAGTTCTCACTGAAACTCAACATTGTACCATGCAGGCTGTGGAACAGAGAGATGTGGACGATGATATGGTTCAAATAAATATAAAAAAAAACAACATCTGAATGAGGTTGGATACTAGACAAACAAAATTAACACAGTATTATGGAGTTTCATAGAGTTAATATTGCTCCTCTCTCCTATAACAACGGATGCAGCAGAGCTCTACCTATCACTCATATCATGGCACCTACATCACCCACAATGCAACTGAACTGCTGACACCGCAGTGAGAGATTTGAGTATGTTCTGTTAACAGAGCCTCATATAGCCACAGGCGACAGCGCCGAGCAGAGAGGAAGGGAGAGATTCCCCTTTAGAAATGACTGGATGTTTGGAATATAAAGCGAAACAAAGCTGTGTACGACTGCTATATGTGGAATAATATGAATAATAAAAATATAAGCAGAGAAGATGTCTGTGTCCAAACAGAAGCATAACACGGAAAAACCAAAGTCTCACTTCTCTAATGAGTCTGAATTTTAACTGTCTCACCTTCGAGAGTCTGTCACCTTTTGTTTCTGCTGCTGTTTATTTATATACATCATGCTTTTGTATATTCATTTTAGACTAATGTGTGATCAGCACCTCTCAAATACTTTTGTATTTTTCTCCGCCAGACAAAGTGGTGACAAACGTTGAGATGTCCAGAGACAATTTCCTGTGTTTTCCAAGTTCCCTCAATTTTCTCTGAGTCACTGCCATCTATCCTCCTCAGACCTGACTGTCCTCTTTTTCTCCACAGTCCTCCTCTCTCCTTATCTGCCCACACACAGACAAGAAACACACACACACACACACACTACGGAACATATGCATGTGGTGCAATGAAAACATCTATCCTCAGGAGAGTGTGTCCCAATGGCCTCAGCCAAGTGTGTGTGGGCTGATGAGGTGAAAGTAATCTAAATGGTGTTCAGAGCAGCAGAGGTGACACATGACACACACACACACACACACACACAATCATGGTAAATCGTATCATCGCACCCCCATTGTGGCGTATGGGCTTTTCCAGCGGACGCCATTGCTCCAAAGGGGGCAAAAATATCGAAAATGAGTTGAACCTCCGCTGAAATGTGGGGTCACAGCCTTTCTTTGCAATTTTCTGTCCTTTTCTCTCAGGAGTCAGAAATCGAGCATCAGAAATTGGGGGAAACTGCTGTCGAAACAAGTCGAAACAAAGTCACAAAACAGCTTTATTTTGCCGGTTATATATACACGAGCAGGGAAATAACCAACTGGGAACAGATGAGACGACCAGAAGGCGGTTTTATATCTTTCCATGTTTGAAACGAAACACAAAACAAGCGCTTGTGCGTATGTGCGTGCGTGAGCGTTGTGTTTTTACGCGCGCAGGCTGGCAGTGGTTCACTGGCAGTAATTTCCCTTGTCATATACGGCCGTGTTAGTAAAAGATGCGCTCACCTGTCCCTGAGCTGGTTTGCAAAATGTGGAGCAAAGCATCTCCTGGCGCACCGCTGCAGCTTGGGCGGTTAAGTGCAACTTGTTTTCATCTTCAAGGACAAGGTGACCCTTCGCCGTTGATACTAAAAAAAAAAAGGAAAAAAAATGAGAGCATCTGATCTTCCGGGGATATTAAAGTAGACAAATAGGCATCATCCCATCAGTACAGCAACAAAGCAAAGTCTGTGACACAGTGTGAGAAGAAAGAAAAAACCTTGGGTTGTTTGCTGCGACACCAAAGGACAGTTTGGCAGTTTGACAAGCTTTGTGCTGCACTTTGAAAAAATGAGAGCATGAAATGAGCTTGAGCATGTGATTAAATGTGTAAAAGTTAAGATATTTTACATTAAAATATAGAATGCAAACGTAAAGGTCATTAGACATGATGATGATGTTAACAGGTCATCCATAGTATGACCCTAGACTTCATTAAGATCACAAAGATACAATAAGGTATAAGATCCCTGCGATCACAGTATCGACCAATTTATCATGACAAAATCAAAAGATAAAAGTTGGAAAGTAGATTTATAATGTACTTTAAATCTTGGCCAAAAGATGTATTTTGAGATTCCCTATTTTTCACTTATCTGTTTTTAGAGGAACGATTTCATTTTGCTTTATCCATTCCTTGGCTTGCTGATATATTCATAGAAAACAATAAGTGTTCTTCTGCATGCATACAATCTGAATCTTGGCAATTTCTTTCCTCTAGCTTTGCAGTATCTACAGAAATGTAATCGGTGTGTCTGTATTAAAATTCATGAGAACAGATAAGACGAGGCTTTCATTAGTGTGGGATTCTAAAGCTGGACATTTTTTGGGGGGGAAAAGGAAAAGCCAAAACATTTCCAGAAGCACTTTCTGGGATCCCGTCTGAGGTCAGAAAAGCAAGGGAGCTTTAGGGTCCTAGGACGGGATTCACTGGATTATATGTGCTGCCGATGGTGGACACGGTGTTTACAACATCACAGCCTGTGTGATGTGATTGGGCTGCTGTGGTTCAGGAGGTCAACTGGGTCATCAGACAGGATACCAGTGGCCCTGATGTGTTAGTGAACAGCAAGTATTGTAACAAAACTTTAAAGTGACGACGAGGACTTTCGGAAAATGGACGAAAGCGAAAGTATTTGCCAAGAATGTTTTCATTAATCAAGAACAAAAGTCGGAGGTTCGAAGACGATCAGATACCGTCAACCCTAACTATAAAGACAAAATGATATATTTATCGAAAATGGACAAAAGTGTGGGTAATGTAGATTCATCCACAACCAAAAGCAAACTTATCAGGGTCTCGTTAAGTGGTCAGTAAGACTAGAAAACTAAAATTTACATACACTTTAAAATAATAGCCAGCAGAGGGCGCTTAAAGTACACAAGGTAAAATGAATTACTTTTTAGTCAATATAAGTCAATATTATTGGATGTTTTTCCCTTACTTCTTCTAAAAATCTAGCGTTAACATACTTGCGTGCTACACTGTTTTTTAATGTTCAACAAATAAGTCTTTCAGTACGATATCAAACACTTACCAATAGCAACTTCATGTGTAAACAGCTGACCAAACTTCATCCATGTTAACAAGCTGCCGAAGGCCACCTTTTCCCTTTAATACACCTGAAAGCACAACAATGAAGAAGAAAATGCAGGAGGTTCAGATTTCGAACACAATATCGTAACTTAATGTGATCAAGACTAAATAAAGCTGAATGTTGATACTGTTTCAGTGGCAGTAGCTTAGCATTAAGCATGGTTCCTGAGTTATCTCTCACTAAAATGACAGTGCTATTTAAAAGAGTGTATCAACACCCCCAGATCTATATAAAACATTCCTTTCATGAATAATAACAATATGCAGTGGTATTTTTTAAACACATAGGCAATGGCATTTCAATTACTGTTCAGTTGAGTTTTTTTTTTTTTTTTTTATCAACTCTCAATGTGACAGCAATTGGGTGGGTGGAAACAACTCTGATTTTGATATGTGGACTTTTTAAAAGACACCAACATCCAACATTTCCAACAGCTGGCTCGACACACTAAGAGAACTGGTGACGGTAATTCGGTCACAAAGAATCGGCCCATGTGTGAAAAATGGAGCCATTAGTGCGGGGCAGCAGGCTGCTTATTGAACAGGCTCATTTTGAGCAGAGGTTTTCACAAACTTTGCACATGTTTACATCCATCCTGTTAACATTACACATGCACGTTCATGGCAGAAACGTGTCGCCACATGCTCATTACCCCGCAGCTGCAGCTTCATCAATATCAATACTCTTTGGTAACAAACACAAATGGGTTCATCAATAGCCAGTTAGCCAAGTGATAGTGCGTATCAATATGGGTTTGCTCTGATGTTTTGGCAGAAGCGAGGCGCTACCCTTTACACACTGACCCCACAGATGCTGCATTGTCCAACAAGAGACATGTTAGGGAGGGACGCTGGCCTACGTTTGACACTTCTCTTTACTTTCATGAAAAACTAATAAGGTGCAGGTGCCGACACTCTTTGTCACCGGCCTGAACTTCTGGCGCTGACACACCTACTGCTAATTAATAGAGAGGACAGGAGTGGAGTGCCGTGGTCCTCTCCTGTTTTAATCGTGTGTCACGCTGTCACCAGAAATTTGTTTTGTGGCGGGGACTCGGGCTGTGACTGCAGGCTTCCTGACAAGTCTTCAGGCGCCTGGTTTCTAAGCACCAGCTGGTCACTTATTAGCTCTGGCATTCATTGGAAGTGCTATTGATGCACAGCTAATGGAGGAAAACAGTCTCGACTCCTGTGCCTGTTTTCTCAGCCTCATAGCCCGGGTTGGCAGAGGACAATAAAAACAGCTCCTGTTACATCGGTTACACCTTGAAATTTATGTAGGAAGACATTATAAATTCAGTGCTTCTAATTAAAGCTTGAAAAAGTAATCATCTGATTAACATTTCCTCATTAGAGCTTATCAATCAATAAGATAATAAATAAATAAAATGCAAAAAAGAGAGGAGGTGTTTCACAGGAAGAACTACCAGATATAAAAGTAGAAATAAAATGCCAGGTTTGAGAGGAAAATCTGATCTTTCTCATAAAAATCATGCAGACATTCACCTGAAAGCAGGCGGCAGAGGAGATACGTGATGCAGTAATATCCTCGGAAAATTGAAACTTGACATCCGGATACCCATATGAAGTGATCCAATATACACTTATTCATCTACTTTAGAGGTAATGATTAAAAAAAAATCATGCCTGTTAAGAGCCTTGGCTTAAGGCCAGAGATTTCAGAGTAAATGATTCAGCCACAGAATTCACCTCAGTCTCAGTCAAATCAGATCACTACCTGCTCATCAACCACCCAATTATGCAAAATATTTTTGTGCTCAAAAACTATAAACGTGCATCATCATTAGTGCAGCTCAGCACTGATGCGTAGATGAAAAAAAAAAAAAGGTTTGTTTACTCTGAAGCCTTTTATCGCTTCAGATTGAACTGTAGAAATCTTAAATAAATAACTTGCCCTGTCTTCATCTCCACTCGAGGCTGGAGGCTACATTTGCCGTAACACACATGACTATCCAACCAAACTGCCAGTGCCCGAGTTGCATCAGGTACATAAGGCAGGTCCGGTACCAGTTTTTGACAAGACAGAGGAATATGTGGGGAAAAATTGACTGATCTGTCAAAAATAAAACTGTCCATCCACCACATCAAGCACACAGGAGAGAAGAAGATTTGCTCCCTCTGTCTGATAATATCAAGACATCATGATGCAATCTTTGAGGTCAATGTTTTGCAACCAGTCTGACGTACTTGTACTGTCCTGTATACCACACGTTGAGGCTGTGACAATGCTCCATGAACAATGTAGAACATAAAGCGTAACGTAAATAAATAACATAAATTCAGCAGCAGGGGTAGCGTTTTAAAACTAACTATACATGTTTAAACATCAGGTACCTACTCTGGTTTTACACCTGAATCCAACTGGACTATTACAGTCCAAATCATTTTTTAAAAAGAGTCCAATCAGAGGGCAGATGGTTCTGTTATCCTCTCACCACAGGACCTAGGTGTAGTTCAGTTTCACATTCATAAAAAGAAAATGTTTACCATTATTTTCTACAGCATCATTAATCTGAATAATAAAACCCACCTGCTTGGCTGAAGAATCTGCACATGCACTATTTTTTCACAGATCTAAACCTTTTCTACACATGAACAAACTTGGATTTCTCATTAAAAAGATTTATTTACGACTACAAATTATTTGTGATCACTGATATGAGCTCATAAAATGTGATGATAGTTTTCATCTATGCTTCAGTGTCCTCAGCAGCTGGCCTATCTTTATGGTTTTTATGCATTTTTCAACAAAATCTTTATGCAGATCTTTGACAAAATAAGATGCAGATGACAAATCTCTTTTTTCTTGTCAGAAAGACACTTAACAACCACGTCTTTTATAAGACCTGAGATTATTAGTGTTCTCCATTGTCAGCTGCTTTTGTGATATAAAGAGAAAACACCACTAGGTGAATCATGATAAGTCTAGGTCATTATTAATTGAATAGATGTATTGCCAGTGGCAGATCACTGATTCTTTTTTCCTGCAACACTTCCCACTTCTACTGTCTCTACTCTGATCTGTCTTCTCTTTCTTGTGAGTGATTCTGTGCTTTCTCTGTCTCCCTCCTCCATCATCTCTTTATTAGTGTGAATGCTGGAAGCATTCACACTATTGTTATTCGGTTCGGCCATTTTCTGCCTTTCTTCGTCATGTAACTAGTCCTTCATACTTTGTGCTATTTCAACAATTCAAATATCAAATTGTTCAGCCTTTTCGGGACAGGTGTGCTATGTCTTTTCTCTTTTCAACTATTCATACTTTTTGCAATATTCAACTATTTCTGATTTTTTTTTTCCCATAGAGAATGCATTGGAACAGTCTTGAAACTCTTCAAATCTTCTTACTTCTTTCAGCCTTTAAAGCGTCCACATACTTTCAGCTAGAGACTTCATTCAAATTCTGAGCTGTAGACAAACTTCTAATGTATTCATCCTGTATGTACAACTTTTTTCATAGCTTGTACCGTTTTTGAGATAAATCCTTTAAAAGCACATGAGGATTTCTGACAAATTTCACACTTTTCAATGAGTGTGTATGGGGTTGGGTCAGAGTGAGTGACATCATCGTTAGAGTGAGAGGGATCGAAAAAACATTCAGGATTTTTTCTGGATAAATTGCCAGCACGGCCACAAATTAAACTCTAGACACATGATTTCCTCACCGGTTTGTAGCCACACTTGTTGTGTCTCATTTAATGTGTTCAAAACAGCAGACAGACTTACAGAATTGTCTCAGTGAGCCTAATTGTCCAGCTAGACCCGCTCCAGTGGCTCATCCACTTCAATATAAAAGTAGGAGCTGATTTTTTTAGAAAAGCAGAAATGCCCCCCTTTTCTACCTTGCGACCCTGAGAAAAGTTTTTGCCCTACAAACATTTAATGCACATTGCCTCGCTCAGGAAGGTCTGCTTGCGCAGATGGTCAGATGGCCACATTCTGATTAGAGGTACGGTTCTCTTTTTCTGGGCTGTTTTGGGAAGCTGCTCAGAGCTCAAATCTCTCTGCTCTGCTCTGCTCTGTGTGCAGTTGGTCCAGCTGTAGGGGCCAGCTCGTTATCAAAGTCTATAAATAGAACAGTGCAGGTGCAGCCTGGCTGCTCGTTAAGATGTTTTTAAACACAGCCCCACACACACACATGATAAACCAGACTGACAGAGGATGTCCACGCACAAACACAGGCATCACACTCACACAGGACAGGACACACACAGACACTCACACACAGTCACACATGCACGCATACACAAACAGATAAACACACAAACACAACACTGTTCCACACAGTAAAATGTAAGCATGGTAGTCGCCATGGTAACTTCTGAGGGCAGGCTGCCACACAGGTGTAATCAATCAGATCATTAGGGAGAGAGGAGTTTTGTGGCGCTTAAAGGGATAGTTCACCCTAGAATGATATTTCGCTCATTATCTACTCACCCTCATGTGGACTAAGGGCTGGAAGAATTCTCAGAGTCCACCGTCCCTTCTCTGAGTTTACAGGGGGTCTTGGCGTAGCAGTGCATGTCCATATAACGGTTGCAAAGGGACACCAGAGCTCTTCGTAAAAAAACACACACAAAAAAACATCCTGGTCCGTCCAAATCTCGCGTGATTCGCAGTAACCGCACTGACGCCGGCGCAAATCACGCGAGATTTGGACGGACCAGGAAGAGGAGCTTCGAGAAGCTTCCGCTACAAACAAGCTTAAAATATAGACTTATTTAATTTTTTTCGGGACAATTACGCAATTTGGGGCTTCAGCACAAGACGGACATTACATACGAGCATCATGGAGGTATTTGGATGTTTTTTTGTGTGTGTTTTTTTTACGAAGAGCTCTGGTGTCCCTTTGCAACCGTTATATGGACATGCACTGCTACGCCAAGACCCCCTGTAACTCAGAGAAGGGACGGTGGACTCTGAGAATTCTTCCAGCCCTTAGTCAACATGAGGGTGAGTAGATAATGAGCGAAATATCATTCTAGGGTGAACTATCCCTTTAACAGTTTTACTTTCTGCACATGTACACACAGACAGAGAGACCGTCAGACTCACACACACACACACACACACACACACAGGTTTTCAGCTCAAATTCATCAGGCTCTCAATTATTTTATACTTTTGATGTAAACATCTCCAACAATTTATATTTTTCTCATGAATTTAAGTTCAGACGTTTAGTCTTTCCAACTCTATTAATAGTAGTACAATTACAGGTGGAGCCTAGGACATAGGATGCAGCTTTTAACATGTGTCCTATCTATCTATCTATCTATCTATCTATCTATCTATCTATCTATCTATCTATCTATCTATCTATCTATCTATCTATCTATCTATCTATACCCCTCCCTATTTTTTAACCCCTCTGTCTCCT
The DNA here is from genome assembly GCF_045865225.1 of Trachurus japonicus. Classification (NCBI taxonomy): domain Eukaryota; kingdom Metazoa; phylum Chordata; class Actinopteri; order Carangiformes; family Carangidae; genus Trachurus; species Trachurus japonicus. The sequence goes on along the minus strand of NW_028220914.1, from coordinate 1,193 downwards.
TTCTTTCTTTCTTTCTTTCTTTCTTTCTTCTACTCCTTCATTTGTATTTTACGTAACTTTTTATATCCTTCCCTCTCTATCCATCCATCCATCCATCCATCCATCCATCCATCTACCTCTTTCTATCTATCATCCCCCTCTCTCTTTTTCTTCTTTCTTTCTTTCTTTCTTTCACTCCATTTCTGTCTTTTTACTTCTTTGTTTGTTTGATTGTTTCTTTCTTTCTTTCTATTCCTTTTCTCTTCCTTTGTTTTTACTCCATTTCTTTCTTTCTTTCTTTCACTCCATTTCTGTCTTTTTACTTCTTTGTTTGTTTGATTCTTTCTTTCTTTCTACTCATTTTCTCTTCCTTTGTTTTTACTCCATTTCTTTCTCTCTTTCTTTCTTTCTTTCTTTCTTTCTTTCTTTCTGTCCTTTTCTTTTTTCTCTCTTGTTTCAATCTTTCTTTCTTTCAACAATTTCTTCAGCTCATTCAGCATTGCTTCCAGCATTCACACCATTTCCATTCTTGGAAATGTTTTTTCTAGTTCCTCTTACTGTCGCTCTCCTTCACTTCTGTCTTGTCTCTTTTCAGAGAAGTTGACCTCTCTTTCGATTACTTTCTCAGTGGTTTGCCTCGCTGCTCCTGACACACTCTTTTCTTTTTTTATCTTCTCAACACCTTTCTCTCGTCTAGTCTCTTATACTGTCCCACCCTCTCACCCCTCCCACCCACCGGTGTGATAACAGCTGTCTGCCAGCTGAACAGCTGTGCTCACCTGCCAGGTCGAAAATAAGGTGATAGTTTTGGCACCACTGAAGACCATCGGAGGAAAAGGGGGTCATTCACATTCTCGTTCGAACCTCTTGTTGGTGTCATTTCTCTGTCTCGTTCTCCTTGCTCCCTTACACAAGAAATAGGGAACAAATATTACACCAAAGATTTCCCTGGCCAGTCCTTGATATGAGTTCTCGAAAAGACTCTCAACAATAAAACTAATAAGATAAACAAATAAAACCACAGCTGTCCCATCATGGTCAAACTCAGTCACTCTATTCAATTCAATATTTCAATTTGTCTCCTTATGCCATGAATCAGAATTCAATACGACCAACACCACCACTGCAAACACATAAACACACTTACTACATGGACATGTAAAAACATTATGAAAATGTGAAAGGAGACAGTTTTGGTGATGAAACTAGAAACT